>NW_026521649.1:0-5571 GCF_021234435.1 Artibeus jamaicensis
TTTTTTAATATTAAATTTTATTTAGTTACTTTTCAAGTACATTTTTTTTTAATCTATTTCTCCCATCCCACCCCCCCCCCCGCCCGGTCTCCCACTCCTCATTCCCCCCCCCAGTCCTCATCTCTGTGTCCCTCATACTTGTTCCTCAAAATCCCTCCCCCCTTTTCCCCTTAAGTTTTCCTTCCTCTCCCTCTGGTCGCTGCCCACTTGTTCTCTATTTCAAGTGTCTTTGTTTTTGTTCTGTTTGCTTGTTTGTTTTATTCCTTTAGCTTCCTGTCAAAGGTGATCATAATTGTTGTCCTTCAATGTCTGGCCCACTATTTCACTCAGCATAATGCTTTCCAGTTCCATCCATGTTGTTGCATAGTGCTCCTTCTCTTTCTCTCCTGCAGCATAGAATTCCATTGTGTCTCTCGCACCACAATTTTTTGATCCATTCATTTTTATGATGCAGCACCTAGGTTTGCTTCCAACTCTTGGCTATTCTAAATTGTGCTGCTATGAACATTTGGCCCGGGTTCTTTTGAAATTGATGTTTTAGGACTTGGGGGTATAATCCAACTAGTGGAATTGCTGGGTCAAAAGGCAGGTCAATTTTTATTTTCTGAGTAAATTCCATACTGTTTTTCATAATGGTTTGTACCAGAGGATAATGCAATTTCACCAACAGTGAACTAAGGTCCCCTTTTCCCCACACCCTCTCCAACATTTGTTGTTTGTTGCTTTGTCTATTATAGCCTTCCTTTTGTAAAGTGGTATCTCATTGTTATTTTGACCCATCTCTCTGATAGCTAACAATATTGAGCATCTCTTCATGTGTCTCTGGATATTTCTGTATGTCCTCTTTAGAGAGAGTGTCTGTTCAAGTCCTTTTCCCATTTTTTAATTTCGTTCGATGTCTTCCTAGAGTGGAGTCGTGTAAGTTCTTTGTATATTTTTGGAGATTAACACCCTTTCTGAGGTATCATTTGTAAATATGTTTTCCCATACAGTTGGTTGTCTTTTTAATTTAATACTGTTTTCTTTAGCCATGCAGAAGCTTTTTTATTTTGATGAGATCCCATTTGTTTATTCTTTCCCTTTATATTCCTTGCTCTGGGGGACATATCCGTAAAAAATGTTGCTGCATGGAATATCTGAGATTTTCTTGCCAGTGTTCTCCTCTAGGACTTTAATGGTGTCAGCCAGCTTATATTTAAGTCTTTTATCCACCTTGGAATTTATTTTGGTGTATTGTAAGTTGGGTGCTCAAGTTTCATTTTTTTGCACGTAGCTGTCCAGTTCTCCCAACACCATTTGTTGAAGAGGCTATCTTTACTCCATTTTATGTTACACCCTTTGTCGAATATTAATTGACTGTAGAGGGTTGATTTCTGGGCTCTCTGTTCTGTTCCATTGGTCTATGTGCCTGTTTTTATGCCAGTACCAGGCTGTTTTGATTACAGTGGCTTTAAATACAGTTTGAAGTATCAGGTATTGTGATCCACCTCCTACTTTGTTCTTCTTTCTCAAAAGAGCAGCTGCCATTATTGGGCTCGTTTCTGATTCCATATAAATTTTTGAAGTGTTTGTTCTATGTCTGTGAACACCATTGGTACTTTAATAGGTATTGCATTGAATCTGCATTGCTTTGGGGCTAGTATGGACATTTTGATGATGTTAATTCTTCCAATCCATGAACATGGTATCTGTTTCCATTTGTTTGTGTCTTCCCTGATTTCTTCTCTTCAGTGCTGTGTAGTTTTCTGCATACAGGTCTTGCTGCCTCTTTGGTTAGGTTTATTCCCAGATATTTTATTTTTCTTTTTCTCTCGAATGGGATTTTTTTCCTGATTTCTGCTTCTGTGATTCATTGTTAGTATACAAAAATGCCTTTGATTTTCTGGATATTACCTTTGTATCCTGCTGTTTTCTGCCAAATTCATTAATTAGTTTGAGCAGTTTTTTGGGTAGAGTCTATAGGATTTTCCATGTACACTATCATGTCATCTGCAAACAGTGACAGTTTTATTTCCTCCTTTCCTATTTGGATGCCTTTTATTTCCTTTTCCTGCCTGATCGCTGTGGCCAAAACTAATACTATATTGAATAGGAAGTGGTGAAAGTGACATCCTTGTCTTGTTCCTGATCTTAATGGACAAGCTTTTAGTTTTTTGTCCATTGAGTATGATATTGGCTTTAGGTCTCTCATAAATGGCCTTTATTATATTGAGGGAATGTTCCCTCATCCCAGTTTGCTGAGTGTTTTTATCATAAATATGTTGATACCTTATCGGAAAGCTTTTTCGTGCGTCTATTGATATGATCATGTGGTTTTTCTCTTTGCTTTTGTTTATGTGAAGTGAATTACATTTTGTTTTCAGAATGTTGAACCATCCTTGCATCCCTGGGATGAATTCACTTTGGTCATGGTGTATAATCTTTGGGATATATTGTTGGATGCGATTTGCCAATATTTTGTTGAGGATTTTAGCGTCTATGTTCATCAGCGATATTGGCCTGAAGTTTTCTTTCTTTGTTGTATCTCTATCTGGTTTTGGAATTAGGATGATGCTGGCTTCATAAAAGGAGTTTGGGAGTTTTCCATCCTTTTGGATTTTTTGGAATATTCTGTGAAGAATGGGGGTTAGCTTCTTCCTTAAATGCTTTGTAGAATTCTCCTGTGAATCCATCTGGTCCAGGGCTTTTGTGTGATGGGAGTTTTTTTGATTACTGCTTCAATTTCTTTTGCTGTTGTTGGTCTATTCAGGTGTTCTACTTCTTTTTTCATTGAGTTTTGGGAGATTATATTTTTCTAGAAATGTGTCCATTTCCCCTAGGTTTCTCAAAATTTTGCTTGTCATACAGTTCTTCATAGTAATTTCTTCCAATCCTTTCTAGGTTTCTGTGGTATCAAGTTGTAATCTCTCCCTCTTTCATTTCTGATTGTGTTTATTTTGTGTCCGTTCCCTTCTTTTTCTTGATGAGCCTACTTAAAGGCTTGTCTATTTTGTTATTTTCAAAGAAACAACTCTGGATTCATTGATCTTTAGAATTGTACTTTTAGTCTCTATGTCCTTTGTTCTGCTCTGATCTTAGTTATTTCCTTCTTCTACTTGCTTTGGGGCTGTTTTTGTTGTTGTTCCTCAAGTTCTTGCAAGGTGTAGAGTAAGGTCATTTTGTTTGAAATGTTTCTGTATTTTTTTAGGTAGGCCTGTATTTCTATAAAACTTCCCTCTCAGGACTGCCTTGGCTGTCCTGGGTTTTGGGTTGTTGTGAGATCATTTTCATTTGTTTCCCAGAAACTTTTTGATTTCTTCCCTAATTTCATTTTCTTTGACCCCATTCATTGTTTAATAGCATACCATTCAGTCTCCATGATTTTGGGTGTTTTGGGTTTTTTCCCTTGGGGTTGGATTTTCCAGTTTCCAGTCCCTTATGGTCAGAGAAAATGCTTGGTATGATTTCAATATTCTTGAATTTGTTGAGGCTTGTTTTGTGCCCCTATCATGTGGCCTATCTTTGAGAATGTTCCATGTGCATTTGAAAAGAATGTTATTTAGTTCTTTAGGGTGAAGAGTTCTGTATATTTGAATTGGGTCCATTTCATCAAAGGTGTGTTGTTTAATGCTGCAATGTCTTTGTTGATATTTTGTTTGGAAGATCTGTCCTTTTTGATAGTGGGGTGTTAAAATCCCCCCACTATAATTGTGTTTGTCATATCTTCTTGTAATTCTCTAAGATTTTCCTTATACATTTTGGTGCTCCTATGTTGGGCTGCATATATATTTATGATGTTAATGTCTTCTTGGTGGATTCTTCCCTTGAGTATTATGAAGTGACCACTGGGTCACTCTTATGTGGCTCTTTTTTTGAAGTCTATTTTGTTCTGATACTTGAGAATTGCTACCCCAGCTTTTTTTCTTGTCCATTTTTGCTTGGAAAATTTTGTTTCCAGCCTTTCACTTTTAGTCTTGTGATGGTCTTTTGTCCTGAGGTGGGTCTCTTGTAGACAGCATATGTGTGGATCGTGCTTTCTTATCCATTGTGAGCTATTCTGTGTCTTTTGATTGGAGCATTTAATCCATTTACATTTAAGGTTATTATTGATAGATACTTATTCATTTGCCATTTTTGTACCTGTGTTCCTCTCTGTCTGCTCTCTTTTCCTTCCTTTCCTTAAAGCAGACCTTTTAGTATTTCTTGTAGAGCTGGCTTGAGTGGCAGCAAATTCTTTAGACTTCTTTTTGTCATGGAAGCTCTTTATTTGGCCCTATCTTTGATTGAGAGCCTTGCTGGGGTAAAGTATCCTTGGTTGTAGGCCTCTGTTTCTATATTACTTGGAATATTTCTTGCCAATATCTTCTTGCTTTGAGTGTTTCCATTGAGAAGTCAGTGGCCAATCTTACTGAGACTCCCTTTATGTCCTTCTTTCTTTTTTCTCCCTTTGCTGCCTTTTCAAGATTCTCTCTTTGTCTTGGAAGTTTGCCATACCAATGATGATGTGTCTTGAAGTGGGCCTCTTTGGGTTCCTCTTGAATGGGACTCTGTGCTTGATTCCTGGATTTGTGTGACTTTTTCTTTTTAAATTAGGGAAATTTTCTCTCATTACTCTTTCAAATATGTTTTCTATCCCTTGTTCTTTTTCTTCTCCTTCTGGTATTCTGTTATTCGGATATTATTACGTTTCATATTGTCTTGCATTTCTCTGCATCTCTCTTCATTCTTTCTGAGCCTCTTTCCCTTTCCTGCTCTTTCTGTGAGATTTTTCTACTTTTGTCCTCCAACTCACTAATCCGATCTCCTGTTTCATCCACCCATTTTTTAATGCTTTCCACTGTGTTTTTTAATTCAGAAATTGTATTCTTCATTTCCTCTTGGCCCTTGCTAATAATTTCCATTTCCTTTTTCATGTTGATATAGTTCACAGTGAGATCATTGTAGCTTCCCTGTAGGTTTCTGGTAGCTGATTGTGAGCTCTTTGAACTTCCTGATAACCAGTGCTTTGAATTCAGTATCTGATAGTTGACTTGCCTCTATTTCATCAACATTGTCTCTGAGGTTTCCTCCTTTCCTTTCATTTGTGGGATTCTTTTCTTTGTCTTCCCATTGTTTGTGAGACTTTTCTTGTTAGCCTCAGCTTCGTAGATTTAATCTGTTTTGACACCCTGGGTTTTATGGTATGAACTTTTGTGGTGAAATGCCTGTGAATTTCAATGGTGCAGCCTCTTTTGGTTATCCTGTTGTTCTCTGCTTCCACCTACTCAAATATGCAGCAACTTGTGCCTTCTCTCCTACAACAATGTGCAATTTGTCTCTCTGACTCTACTATTGGGAGGCCTCTTCTATGGTCCAGCTCTGGTCTTTTCATATTTTCAAGTTGATTGTGACTCTTGAAGTTTAGAAATCTGTCAAAGGGCAAATAGCTGGGAATGGCAGGTTTTGTAATGCAGAATGAATTTCACACCCTTTCCAGATGACAGACTTTGACAGTGGAGAGGAAGTAACCATACGTGGCCCTGCACACTCTGACCAGCTACTGAAACAGCCATAAAAACCCTCGTGGTTTTATGAAGCAGCTATTGTTTCTTT
>NW_026521650.1:0-17478 GCF_021234435.1 Artibeus jamaicensis
TCCAGGACATCTTTAAACGTTCCAGCATCTGAATTATAGAGGTACCGAACAGGAAGAGGAAGAGCAACAAGTGGAAAACTTATTTGAACAAATAATAAGGAGAACTTCCCCAATCTGGCAAAGGAAATAGACTTCCAGGAAATTCAGGAAGCTCAGAGAGTCACAAAGAAGTTGGACCCAAGAAGGAACACACCAAGGCACATCATAATTATACTGGCCAAGATTCAAATGAAGGAGAGAATCCTAGAAGCAGCAAGAAATAAGGGGACAGTCACCTACAAAGGAGTTCCCATCAGACTGTCAGCAGATTTCTCAAAAGAGATCTTGCAGGCAAGAAGGGCCTGGGAAGAAGTATTCCAAGTCATGAAATCCAAAGACCTACATCCAAGATTGCTCTATCCAGCAAAGCTTTCATTTAGAATGGAAGAGCAGATAAAGTGCTTCTCAGATAAGGTCAAGTTCAAAGAGTTCATCATCACCAAGCCCTTATTATATGAAATGTTAAAGGTATTTATCTAAGAAAAAGAAGATTAAAAAATATGAACAGTGAAAGGACAGCAAACTCACAGTTTAACAGCCACACCTAAAACAAAAGCAAACTAGGAGGACAGCTAGATCAGGAGAAGAACCATAGAAATGAAGATCACATAGAGGGTTAGCAACAGGGGAGTGGGAAGAGGATAGAGGGGGAAAAGGTACAGAGAATAAGTAGCATAGACAGTAGGTAGAAAATAGATAGGGGGAGGACAAGAATAGTATGGGAAATATAGAATCTAAAGAACTTGAGACATGTGGACATAAACTAAAGGGGGGAATGGTGGGGGAGGGGTGTGCAGGGTGGAGGGGATGAGGTGGGAAATAGGACAACTGTAATGGCATAATCAATAAAATATATTTATAAAAATATAAAAAACTGATAAAACTGTAAAAAAAACCCACTGAATTGTTCACTTCAAAATGGTAAAAATGATAAATTTTATTTTGTGTGAATTTTATCTTAAAAAATAATAAACCCATTGCATATTATACTTTTGTAGAAACAACTATATTTTTCAAGGCCAAAATAATTAGAATAATAGCATAGTTTTACATTTTTCAAGTCTCTTTGATGTCTGAGCTAATAGTAAATAGCTACATTCTCATATCTGCTTTTTTTCCCAGTCCATCATCTTTTTTTTTTAGAAAAATTACTGATATTAGAGAAATAGAGTATGGTAGAGACTTCTGGCCAAGATGGAGGTGTAGGTAGACAACTTGTGCCTCCTTGCACAACCTAAAGAAGGACAGTAACAAATTTAAAAACAAAAAACAAAAAGAACTAACAGAAAATTGAACTGTATGGAAATCCAACAACCAAAGAATTAAAGAAGAAATATTCATCCAGCTCGGTAGGAGGGAAGGAGATGGACAGTTGAATGGAGAGGACTTGCGGCAAGGCAATAGCTTGGGGACTGGGTGGCCCCACATTCATGTGCAGATAAACTGGGAGGAACAACTAGGGAGTGAGATAGACCACACAACCCAGGGTCCTAGTACAGGAAAATAAATCCTCAAAGCTTCTGATGGTGGGGCTCTAAAGCCTCTAAACCTGTGGGGGTTGAGGTGGTAGCGGGAGAAACTCCCAGCCTCACAGGAGAGTTCACTGGAGAGACCCACAGGGTCCTAGAGCATACACAAACCTGCCAACCCAGGAATTAGCACCAGAAGTGCCCAATTTGCTTGTGGGTAGCCAGGGACATGACTGAAAATTTGCAGAGAACAGGGCAAGAAGCACTGTTCTCTCTTGGACCCATACCCCACACACAGCATCACAACGCTGCCACATGGGATTCCCTTCCCCGGCCAACAACTAAGGCTCTGCCCTTTACTATGTAACAGGCCCACCAAGACAAAAAAAAGATGGTCCCAAATGGAAGAATAGATCAAAGCTCCAGAAAAAATACAACTAAGCGACGAAGAGATAGCCAACCTATCAGATGCACAGTTCAAAACACTGGTTATTAAGTTGCTCCAGGAACTCGCTGGGTACTTCAACAACATAAAAAAGACACAGGCAGCAAAGAAGGTTGCATTTTGTGAAATAAAGAAAAATCTGCAGGGAACCAACATGATGGGAAGGAAACCAGAACTCAAATCACGGTTTGGAGCAGAAGAAAGACAGAAACATTCAACCAGAACAGAATGAAGAAACAAGAATTCAAAAAAATGAGGAGAGGCTTAGGAACCTCCAGAACATCTTTAAACGTTCCAACATCCAAATCATACGGGTACCAAAAGGAGAACAAGAGCAAGAAATGGAAAACTTATTTGAAAAAATAATGAAGGAGAACTTCCCCAATCTGGCAAAGGAAATAGACTTCCAGGAAGTCCAGGAAGCTCAGAGAGTCCAAAAAAAGTTGGATCCAAGGAAACACATACCAAGGCACATCATAATTACATTACCCAAGGTTAAAAATAAGGAGAGAGTCTTAAAAGCAGCAAGAGACAAGGAGACAGTTACCTACAGAGGAGTTCCCATAAGACTGTCAGTTGATTTCTCCAAAGAAACCTTGCAGGCAAGAAGGGGCTCAAAAGAAGTGTTTGAAGTCATAAAAGGAAAGGACCTACATCCAAGATTACTCTAACCAGCAAAGTTATCATTTAGAATGGAAGGGCAGATAAAGTGCTTCTCAGACAAGGTCAAGTTAAAGGAGTTCATCATCACTCAGCCCTTATTTTATGAAATGTTAAAAGGATTTATCTAAGAAAAAGAAGATTAAAAATATGAACAGTAAAATGACAACAAACTCACAGCTATTAACAACCAAACCTAAAAAAAAAAAAGCAAACAACTGGAACAGGAACAGAATCACAGAAATGGAGATCACATGAAGGGTTATCAGTGGGGGAGGGAGAGGGGGGAAGGTACAGAGAATGAGGAATAAGTAACAAACATGGTGGGTAGAAAATAGACAGTGGGAGGTTAAGAATAGTGTAGGAAACATAGAAAGTGAACAAACTATATGTATGACTCATGGACATGAACTAAAGTTGGGGAATGTGGGTGGGAGGGGGTGTGCAGGGCAGAGGGGAATAAAGGGGGAAAATGGGACAACTGTAGTAGCATAATCAATATAATATATTTTTAAAAAGAGAACTAAACTGTTATGTATTAATATTCAACTTCTACATTTACATGACAAAGAAAAAAATCACAAGCCAAAAAATAAATCCCCACAGGGAAAACTTATAAAAATACCTATGGATGTCAGCATTAACAGCTGAACAGATAAAGAAATAAAATGGTTTAATTAAAAAATTACAACTGAGCTGTACCTGGTGTGGCCCAGTGGATTGGCCGAGGTCCTGATACAGGGTGCAGACAAGAGGGGGCCCCAAAAAGGGATTTGGAATGGGGTCCAGAATTCAAGGTGTCTAGGAAATATTGGAGAGACATATAGGGTGTCCTACCCCTTCCCCCACAGGTGTGAGTTGGAGGAAGGGACACATGGAGCAGGAACATGCAGGGCTGTTTTGTGTAGCCACAGCCTTGCAGCTAATCCATGGCATGGTCATTTAACATATCTATAGCCTTTGGTGGGTCACTTGGATATGTTAAAGCATAGCTGTGGCCATGCTTAGAGCCAAGGGGATGGAGGTCGCTTCCCCCAAAGATGTGATTGGTGGGCAGGTCCCCCAAGGTACAGCACCTGCTTGGGAGCTTGGAGAAGATTGGCTCCAGAACATGGGGCCATACCTGCCCAGACTCACGATGGCAGCTCAGTACACTTGGAATAATACAGGAATGCTGGCAGTTGTAACTGATTGTGGGAGGAATCGGAAAAGGGGATGCAGAGGAAGATTGGCATGGGGATTTAAACCCAGATATGGTGGCCATGTGAATAAGAGAGCCACACACTTTTGGCAGAGTGAGGACCCCCTCTTGGTCCTGGTGGAAGAAGGGAGAACCATGAGGTTTGGCCAGAGTGCAGACCCCTGTAGCTCTGGTAGAAGAGGCGCATGCGGCTTTGGGGTGCTCCCTTTGGCTGTGTGGCCTGAGAAGCAGGAGAGACTTTGCCTGGATAAATGGGTACCATGAACTCTTGCCAGTAGATGGTGAGAAGGTGCCACATGACTTTGGATTAATTAGAGATCCTGCCTGGACAACGACACAGCTGATGGTGCCAGTGGCCTGGAAACACTGACCTGTGCTCTTTTCCTGACTTATGGTATTCTAAATTAGGGCAGGGGGAGAAGAGAGCACTGTGTGCTTTGGTGGATATCCTAAAGGACTTTGATAGTTTAATGAAGATGTTAGGTCACTACTTTAAGTCTGCATAGCATTAAATAAACATTTCCTTTCCTTTTCACAAATCTCTGGCATTGACAGATGTCTTTCCAATTGGCAGCAAACAATTGAGCCCAGTGGGTGGTCTGTATGGTATTAGTATACCATCCTTCGGTCCAGGCCCTTGTGTGTCTGTTCTGTAACAGTCCTGCAAACTGAAAGGTCACCTGTCAGATTTCTGGTCAGGGCACATGTCTGAGTTACTGGCCAGTACCCTGGTTGGGAGCAAGCAATAAGCAACCTATTGATGTTTCTCTCACATGATATTTTTCTCTCACATCAGTGTTTCTCTCCCTCCCCCTCTCTCTAAAAATAAATAAAATATTTTTAAAAGTAATCATAAGTGGATGATAAAGTGCACAGAAACTTAAAATTAAAAAACTATTTAAAACCTGGAATTGCTGACTGTTCATAAACTACACAGCTGGATCATGGGTGGTGGTGAATAGCAGAAAGTGATTATGGGTGAATCTGCATTGTTCTAGCTCTTCCCCATGCCACCTGTATCCTGAAGAATGCCTGACATTGATTAGGTATTGAGCCAGGCTAGTGCTGGCAGCAGATCCAGCGATGGTAGCCTGCCTATCAGTACATCCCTTCACCTGGGTTGCAATTTTGATCTGGGACCCAGGCATCAGACAGATCTTACTGATTGTGGTGCCTTGACATGGATTATGCAGCCAATCAAATCACTTGGAATGGTGAGTTCATGAGTAGTCTGAGTAGATGCATCCAAACTCCAGTAGCTTTTCACCTATAGAGAACTGGATTCAATGTTACTGAATCTGGTGTTGCCATGTATCATGAGAAAATGAGACTGTTGCATTGCCAATTGGTGCAGCTTGGTCAAATCTGGCTGTGGACTAGCATACTGTCCTTGAATGGTATAGGCCTTTAGAGGTGGTTTTTCCAGATCAGGGTTGAGGCACAGGGATGGGGTGGTACAGAGAAAGCTCACACTGTCACTGCCTGTGCTGCAACTGTCCTGGCCACCTGCAAAGATGACCAGGGAACTGGATGGCTTGGCCCCATATGGAATGGTCATGCAATAGTGATGGCCCACTCAGTTGATATGTGGAGCACATCCACTGCCACCTGGACCTAAGTCCCTGTAATCACTATGTCCTTGACATGGCAACCACCTTTGTCAATGAGAGAGCCACACTGACTGGCAGGACCACCAGCCTCAGGGTGACTGGAAATCTTCTGGTAGCTGCATTATTGGTCATAGAACTGCTGATGTCCTCTTCCGGTTTGTCAATGATCATAGCAAAGGCTCAAAAGATGATATTAGAGAGTCCAATCAAAGTTATAATTCTTTCAGGACAATTCCCTTAACACATGTTGCACCATTCTACTCGGGCATCTTCTTAAATGACTCTCCTTTCTTTCTGATGATACTGTTAACTTCTTTTCCATGCATAAGAAGCCAGATGGTGAGAGTGATGTTTAATCCACCTTCAATCACACTGGTTTCTGATGAGCAGTGTTCTGGGGAGCTGGACTTAGAGTGGTTAAGTCTTTGGTTACTGGTTGAGGAGAAGGGAAGAAATGAAAGCCAAAAGCTGCAGGTGGGAGGGGTAGGGAGGAGCGGGTGGGGTGAAGGTAGGGCAAACAATAGGAGCAGGAAGGAAAGGGAGGGAGCCCAATGTGTTGGTGAAGGAGGAAGGGGAAGGTGGAAGAGGAGGAGAAGGATGATGCAGAGAAAGAGCTCCAGCCCTCACCTTGGGGTGGATGGCTGGAGAAGGCACAGGCTGCAGCTGTTCCCACTGCTGCCTCTGTTGGCCTGGGCTCATACCTACTTTTGCATTTAATCTGTTGCTGTATGCTGGTTTTTTAATTTATATTTTATTTTAAATTTATTTTAAAGTATATTTTATTGATTATGCTTTTACAGTCATCCCAATTTTTTCCCTTTACCCCCTTTGCATGGTACCTCTCTTCCCTCCAGCATACCCTCTTCCCTCTTCCCTGCCTTAGTTCATGTCCATGGATCATGCATGTGTTTGGGCTTCTCCCTTTCCTATATGATTCTTAACATTGCCCTATTTTTTCCTACCAATTATGCTTCTTGATCAATACAATAATTTTCCCTTTCTCCCCCTTCTCCCTCCCAGTGATCCTCTCCCTCCCAGTGATCCCCAAATGATCCTCCAAATGATCCCCATACCTATGATTCTGTACTTGTTCTGGTTTTTTGCTTACGTTTTTTTGTTTTTATTTTTTAGATTCGGTTAGTGATAGTTGTAAATTTGTTGTCATTTTAATGTTCATACTTTTGCTCTTCTTCCTTTTCTTTTTTTTTTTAAAGATTTTATTTATTTATCTTTAGAGGGGAAGGGAAGGAGAGAAACATCAATGCACGGCCGCCTCTCATGTGTCCCCTGATGGGAACTGGCCTGCAACCCAGGTATGCGCCCCAACTGGGAACCGAACCGCGATCCCTTGATTCGCAGGCCCACTCTCAATCCACTGAGCTACACCAGCCAGGGCTCTTCTTCCTTTTCTTAAGTAACTCCTTTTACATTTCATATAATAATGGCTTGGTGATGATGAACTCCTTTAGTTTTACCTTGTCTGGGAAGCACTTATCTGCCCTTCCATTCTAAATGATAGCTGGGTAGAGTAATATAGGTTGTAGGTCCCTGCTTTTCATGACTTGAATACTTCTTTCCAGTTCCTTCTTTCCTGCAAAGTTTCTTCTGAGAAATCAACTGACAGTCCTATGGGAACTCTATTATAGATAACTCTTCTCTTGCTCCTTTTAAGATTTCCTGTTTATTTTTAACCTTTGGCATTTTAATTTTGATGTGTCTTGGTGTAGTCTTCTTTGGGTCCAACTTGATTGGGACTCTCTGTGCTTCCTGGACTTGCATATCTATTTCCTTCATCAAATTTGGGAAGTTTCTTTCTCTTTTTTTTTTTTTAAGTAGATTTCCAAATTCTTGCTCTTTCTTTTCTCCTCTGGCAGCCCTATGATGGAAATGTTGGACCTCTTGAAGTTGTCCCAGAGGCTGTTTATACTACCCTTATTATTATTATTATTATTTTGGATTCTTTTTTCCTTCTGTTCTGATTGGTTGTTTTTTGCTTCCTTATGTTCCAAGTCATTGATTTGATTCTCGGCTCCATCCACTCTACTGCTGTTTTCCTTTAAATTGTTATTTATTACAATTAGTGTATGCTTCATTTCTTAGTAGATTTTTTTCTATGCTGCTGAGGTCCTCACTAAGTTCCTTGAGCATCTTTATAACCAGTGTTTTTAACTCTGCATCCAATAGATTGCTTATCTTCATTTCATTTAGTTCTTTTTCTGGTGTATTGATCTGTCCTTTCACTTGGGCCATGTTTCTTTGTCTCCTTATTTTGGCAGCCTCCCTGTGTTTGTTTCTATGTGTTAGGCAGAGCTGCTTTGATTCTGTGTCTTGGTAGTGTGCCCTAATTTAGTCGGTGTCCCATAGGGTCAAGTGGCACAGCCTTCTGTATTACCCGAACTGGGTATTCAAGGTGCACCCTTCGTGTGGGCTGAGTACACCCTCCTACTTGTACTTGTTGCCAAACAACAGTCTTGGTTGCTTTTGGTAGATCAATGGGAATGATTTACCCAGGCCAGTCAGCTGCAAAAATTGGTTGTGACCACTGACCACCAACCTCCACCAGCCTTGGAGGATCACCTGTACAGGGACAGAGTGGTTGTCCTCCGATGTGGTCTGTAACTGTCAACTGGGTGCACTGGCCCTGGGGTTTCTCAGGTGGTGCAGGCCAAGGTCAGTCCCCACCTGTTTTGCCTGTGACTTATAAAGCAATCTGAGATGGCTGCCAATTTTTTTGGACTTGTAGTTCCCCAGGTGAAGCCAAGCTGTCAGACTAATCAGGCTGCTTGTAGTGCCTGGCCTGAAGTTCACTGAACCCAGCTATTGCTTGTTTGAGAGGATTTAGGAAGTTGTGAAGCATGAACCAAGATCAGTCATTCATATGAAAGAGCAGCTTGGGTTGGGCCATAAAATGGGTGAGGTAGAGTCTCTGTGGATCTCCAAGGCGAGTCAAACAGTGTTAGCCAGGTTGATGGAGTCTCAATAATGGCATCAGCCTGCTGGCTCTGTGTCTCTGTGTCTCTGTGGGGGGATCACTCAGAAAAGGTACAATGGAGTCTTCTCACCTTGAGGCCAGACACTTCAGCATCTCCAAGAATGACACTGATGCCTTTCAAGATATTGGAGCTTAAAGGGAGTGAGTCTGAGTAGGTGAGTCCATGTGTGGATTTTTTAAGAGGAACTGCTCAGGGATAAACAAGTTTCTTCCACCAACTCAGTCCCTGCTGATTTTTGCAGACTGTGGTTGTGATAACTTATATGCCTGGTACTGGAACCCTGGGAGAAGGGGCCTGGTGTGGGGCTGGGACTCCTCGCTCCTGAGATTTCTCTCCTGAATTTTTATCCACCACACATGGGTGAGACCAGCCTCTACCGAATCTGCACCTCTCCTACTGGCTCAGTGGATGTGGTTTCTTTTTTAAAAAATATATTTTATTGATTATGCCATTACAGTTGTCCTATTTCACACCCCCTTCATTCCCCTACACCCTGCACACCCCACCCCCACCATTCCCCCCTTTTGTTTATGTCCATGTGTCACAAGTTCTTTAGATTCTATATTTCCCATACTACTCTTGCCCTCCCCCCTATTTTCTACCTACTGTCTATGCTACTTATTCTCTTTACCTTCTCCCCCCTTCCCCTCCTTCCACTCCCCTGTTGCTAACCCTTCATGTGATCTTCATTTCTATGGTTCTGCTCCTGATCTAGCTGTCCTCTTAGTTTGCTTTTGTTTTAGGTGTGGTTGTTAATAACTGTGAGTTTGCTGTCCTTTCACTGTTCATATTTTTTTAATCTTCTTTTTCTTAGATAAGTCCCTTTAACATTTCATATAATAAGGGCTTGGTGATGATGAACTCTTTGAACTTGAACTTATCTGAGAAGAACTTTATCTGCCCTTCCATTCTAAATGAAAGCTTTGCTGGATAGAGCAATCTTGGATGTAGGTCTTCGGATTTCATGACTTGGAATACTTCTTCCCAGGCCCTTCTTGCCTGCAAGATCTCTTTTGAGAAATCTGCTGACAGTATGATGGGAACTCCTTTGTAGGTGACTGTCCCCTTATCTCTTGCTGCTTCTAGGATTCTCTCCTTCATTTGAATCTTGGCTAATATAATTAGGATGTGCCTTGGTGTGTTCCTTCTCAGGTCCAACTTCTTTGGTACTCTCTGAGCTTCCTGAATTTCCTGGAAGTCCATTTCCTTCGACAGATTGGGGAATTTCTCCTTATTATTTGTTCAAATAAGTTTTCCACTTGTTGCTCTTCCTCTTCCCCTTCTGGTGTCCCTATAAGTCAGATGTTGGAATGTTTAAAGATGTCCTGGAGGTTCCTAAGCCTCTCCTCATTTTTTTGAATTCTTGTTTCTTCATTCTTTTCTGTTTGGTTGTTTCTTTCTTCCTTCTGGTCCACCCCCTTGATTAGAGCACCAGTTTCCTTTCCATCACTATTGGTTTCTGTGCATTTCCCTTCATTTCACTTAGTGTAACCTTCATTTGTTCATCTAATTTGTGACTAAAATCAACCAGTTCTGTGAGGATCCTGATCACCAGTGTTTTAAACTGTACGTCTGAGAGTTTTGCTATTTCTTCATCGCTTAGATTTATAGGTTCTGGGGCTTTGAGCTGTTCTTTTTATTTTTTTTTATTTTTTACTGATTATGCCATTACAGTTGTTCTATTCCCCCCTTCATTCCCCTCCACCCTACCCCCCATCCCTACCATTACCCCCCTTTAGTTTATGACCATGTGTCTCAAGTTCTTTAGATTCTATATTTCCCATACTATTCTTGCTCCCCCCATCTATTTTCTATCTACTTTCTATGCTACTTATTTTCTGTACCTTCTGCCTCCTTCACCTCCTCCCACTCCCCTGTTGCTAACCCTCCATGTGATCTTCATTTCTGTGTTTCTGCTCCTGATCTAGCTGTCCTCTTAGTTTGCTTTTGTTTTAGGTGTGGTTGTTAATAACTGTGAGTTTGCTGTCCTTTCACTGTTCATATTTTTTTTAATCTTCTTTTTCTTAGATTAGTCCCTTTAACATTTCATATAATAAGGGCTTGGTGATGATGAACTCTTTGAACTTGAACTTATCTGAGAAGAACTTTATCTGCCCTTCCATTCTAAATGAAAGCTTTGCTGGATAGAGCAATCTTGGATGTAGGTCTTTGGATTTCATGACTTGGAATACTTCTTCCCAGGCCCTTCTTGCCTGCAAGATCTCTTTTGAGAAATCTGCTGACAGTCTGATGGGAACTCCTTGGTAGGTGACTGTCCCCTTATCTCTTGCTGCTTCTAGGATTCTCTCCTTCATTTGAATCTTGGCTAATATAATTAGGATGTGCCTTGGTGTGTTCCTTCTCAGGTCCAACTTCTTTGGTACTCTCTGAGATTCCTGAATTTCCTGGAAGTCTATTTCCTTTGCCAGATTGGGGAAATTCTCCTTTATTATTTGTTCAAATAAGTTTTCCACTGGTGGCTGTTCCTTTCCCCCTTCTGGTACCCCTATAATTCGAATGTTGAAGCATTTAAAGATGTCCTGGAGGTTCCTAAGCCTCTCCTCATTTTTTTTGAATTCTTGCTTCTTCACTCTTTTCTGTTTGGCCATTATTTGCTTTCTTCTGGTGCACTCCATTGATTTGAGTCCCAGTTCCCTTTTCATTGCTATTGGTTTCCTGTGCAATTCCATTCATTTCAATTAGTTTCACCTTCATATGTTTCTCTAATTTGTGGCTATAATCAACCAGTTCTGTGAGGATCCTGATCACCAGTGTTTTAAACTGTGCGTCTGAGAGTTTTGCTATTTCTTCATCACTTAGATTTATAGGCTCTGGGACTTTGAAATCTTCTTGAGCCATTTTTGGTCTGTTTGGGCCCGTTAAGTGTGAGGAGCGGAGCCTTGGACTCCTAGGTCACTGGGTTGTGATGCTGTATGTGGGGGCGTGGTCAGAGCGGGGAAATGGTGGCCCCCTCTGCTGTTTCCCGCCACTGGATGAGGAGCAGAGTCTTAGGTGGTTAGCCAGGGCCGGGCCACTCAGAGTCACAGGGTTATGACGCTGTATGTGGAGGCAGGGTCAGAGCTGGGAAATAGCGGCGCCCTCTGCTGCCCCTGGGGGCCTGTTGGATCCTGTCTAATTGCCCACTCCCTCGCTTGTCTATCCACACACAAATGCACGACCAGAGTCAACCCACAGCCCTGCTCCTTCCCTGTTTCCCCGAGGTCGCTCGCTGTGTCGCTCACTAGGTCCAACCGTGCGCCTGGGTTCCGCACGCCGGAGTCAGTCTGACCGTTTTCCTGTGCCACTCTGCTCTGCCAGCTGCTGGTTTCGCCCCTCTTACTGGTCAGGCTGAAGAATTTGTTGTTATCAGACTTCCAAAAAGTTCAATTTTCTGTGTTCTGACTGTGTTTTCTGTTGCTAATATTTAGTCGTCTCTAAACTTGGTTGTGTGAGAAAGCTCGGTGTCTCCACCTATGCCTCCATCTTGGCAGAAGTCTCTTGAGCTGTTCTTGAGCCATAAAGTTTTGGTGTGTTTGGGCCTGTTATGTATGAGGGGTGGAGCCTTAGGTGTTCACCAGGGTGGGGTGACCCAAGTCACTGGGTTGTGATGCTGTACATAGGGGCAGGATCAAAGAGGGGCAATGGCTCCTGTTCCACACTCTGTCTTGGATTTCAGTCCCCTCTGCTGCTTTCCACAAGCAAACTGGGCCCCCCTAGTGCCGGCTCCTGCGTGTGTGGGCCTGTGCACCCTCCAGGACCTTGTGGATCTCTCCAACAAACTCTCTGTGAGCCTGGGAGCCTCTCCCAGCACCTTGACCCCAAAAGTCTTTCCAATTGGTGCTTTCAGGATCTAATTCCTGTCGCTGGGGTCTTAGCCTGAGTGGTCTGTCTCACTGCTCACTCTTTCACTTGGTTTATCTGCACGGGAATGTGTGACCGCAATCAGCCAGCCTCCTTGTGCATTCACTGGGTCTGCCTGTTGCCATCCCACACCTGGGATTGCCACCCGCTGCCTGCGCTCCAGAGTCGGTCTTGCCGATCTTTCCTGCCCGACCCCGCTCCTCTAGCCACTGACTCCGCCCCTCTTACCAGTCTGGATGAATGGTTTGTTGTTGTTAGACTTCCATACAGTTCAATTTTCTGTGTTTTGGCTGCATTTTTGTTACTAAAATTTTGTTGTCTTTAAACTTGGTTGTGTGAGGAGGCAGTAATGTTTCCACCTATGCCTCCATCTTGGCCGGAAGTCTTCAGATGTGGTTTCTTTAGTTCCATAGTTGTCAGACTTCTGTTAAACTCAATTTCTGATGGTTCTGAGAGATAGTTGTTCTGCTTTCATTGTAATTTTGTTGTGCTTGTGTGAAGAGGTGAGCCATGTTTGCCTAAGCTGTCATCTTGACTTTACAGGAAATGGAATCCAAATCCTTGGCATATCAGAATAATGCTCTAATCTACTGAGCTACCTAGCTGGTGCCTATATGCATGTATTTTTAAAAGTCAAGATTGCTTATGCACTCACACCAACTAAAAATCTTTCTTTGACCTCTGTCAGAAAAGCCTAGTTTTTTTGGTTGTTGTTTTGGTGTTTTCTTCAGGAGGCAATTCCTCTGGTTCGCTATGTTTCCCCCTCACCCCCAATCCCTCTGCAGCCCATCTCTTTGGCATGTATTGGCTTATTCTCTGTATCCATGGGTCTGTTTCTGTTTTGTTTACTTATTAGTTTTGTTTTTTAATATTTCAAATCTAAGTGAAATTTGACTATGTAAAATGTAAAAGACTGAACATAGAAAATATTGGTGAAAATGTGGAGCTTCATAGTTCTCATACTCTTGCTGGAGAGACTGTAAATTGGTACAACTACTTTGGAAAACAAGTTGGTAGTCTCTTTTTACATATTGAATTTTTGAGGCAGAGAGGAAAGGAGAGAAAGAGAAAGATGGATTTGGTCAAATCTTGTATGTGCCCTAATGAGGGCTCAAACCCATAACCTTGGTATATGGGACCATGCTCTAACCAATTGAGCTATATAGCCAGGGCTGTCTTAAATGTTGAACCCATACCTACCATATGACCCAGTGATTGTACCATGTACTTACCAAAGAGAAATACAAGTGCATATGGTGAACACTCAAGGCTCCACCCCTCATACATACTAGGTGTGAACAGACCAAAGTGCATATACGTATAAAGTCTTTTACACAGCTATACAAAGCAGTTTTATTTGTAAAATAGCCCCAAAGTGGAAACAACCCAAGTATCCTTCTGTAAGTGAATCAATATAAAAAGTGTGATACATCCATACAATGTAATTCTACTGCACAATAAAAAGGACTCTCAAAAGCAACAAGTGCTAGCAAGGTTGTGGAGAAAAGGGAATCCTAGTGCACTGTTGGTAGGAATGCAGACTGATGCAGCCACTGTGGAAAACAGTATTTCCTCAGAAAACTGAAAATGGAACTGCCTTTTGAGCCAGCAATTCTATTGCCAGGATTATATTGTAAGAATCCTGAAACACCAATTCAAAAGAACCTATGCACCCCAAAGCGGCGTACATAGCAGTGTTATTTACAATAGCCAAGTGCTGGAAACAGCCTAAGTGCCCATCAGTAAATGAGTGGATCAACAAACTGTGGTATATTTACACAATGAACACTATACCGCAGAAATAAAGAAGGAACTCCTATTCTTTTTGACAACATGGATAGAACTGGAGAGTATTATGCTAAGTGAAATAAGCCAGGTGGTGAAAGACAAATACTAATGATCTCACCTATGAGTGGAAACTAACCAACAAAACAAACAAATGAGAAAAATAGAACCAGAAATATGTAAATAAAGAACAAACTGACAGTGACTTAAGGGGAGTGGGGAGGTAGATAACAGGGGAAAGAAGGAAAAGAAAGAGTCAAGTCCAGGAATAAGTATAAAGGACCCTTCAACAAGGACAATGGGAGGGGAGGATTGAATGTAGGAGAGTTGGGGGGTCAGTTGGGCCCGGGAGAAATGGGGACAACTGTAACTGAACAACAGTAAAAAAAAATTTTAGGGGGAATTATGATGAGGGAATGAAAAAAAAGATAAAAAAAGAGTACATCCTCTATGATTTTATTTTTAAGACATTTTAGAAAATGCAAACTAATCTATAGAAAGTAGATCGGTGGTTGCTTAGGGATGAGAATGTGTGGAAAGATTGGGAAGGAAGGATTATCAAAGGGCAGGAGGAAACTTTTTGGGGTGATGGATATGTTTACCATCTTTGTTGTGGTAATATGTCAAACCTTATCAAATTATTCACTTTAATATGTAGAGTTTATTGTATATCAACTTTACTTTATAAAACTGTTACAAAATAAATAAGTAAATAAGTCACATTAAAAATCAACTAAATAGACTTCCAGCCAAAATGGAGGTATAAGTAGACACACTGTGCCTCCTCGAAAAATCAAAATAAGGACAACAACAATTCAGAAACAAAGTAACAACCAAAACTGAAAGAAAATTGAACTGTATGGAAGTTCAAAAATGAAGGAGTTAAAATAGGCACATTCATCCAGATCGGTACACGGGGCACAGTGGGGCGGCCAAGTGGAAAGGGGTCTTGGCACAGAAAGTGGTGACACTGGACATGCAAAGCACCCTGGGCATGCAAGGTGGCACCGGGCAGGCCCTGGGCACCCAGGCTGTGACTGGCAGATTTCAGGCGTGGGGTGGCAATGGGCAGACCCAGCGAGGTGGCAATTGAGAAGCGGGGCACCGTGTGCAAGGTAGCTTGCAGACTGGGCAGTGGTCTCACATTCCTGCTCAGCTAACTGGGGAGTGAGACAGATCGTGCAACCCAGGGTCTTAGTGCTGGGAAATAAAGCCTCAAAACACCAATTGAAAACACTTGTAGGGGTTGAGGCACAGAGAGAGGACCCCACTCTCACAGAAAATTTTGTTAAATAAACCTACAGCATCTTAGAATGTACACAAGCCCATCCACACAGGAATCAGCACCAGAAAAGCCCAATTTGCTTGGGTAAAGTGCACCTCAGGGACTGAGGTGCAACAGAGAGTGGAGCAAAGTGCCATTTTTTTTCTCTCAGACCCTGCCCCCATATACAGTATCAAAACCCAGCAACTTGAGTTTCCCTGCACTGGTGAACACTCAAGGCTCCACCCCTCATACATACTAGGTGTGAACAGACCAAAACATTATGGCTCAAGCAGAATAACAGCTCACAGCCCTAGAGTCAATACTTCTAAGCAACAAAGAGATAGCCAATTTATCAGAGGCACAGTTCAAAACACTAGTGATCAGGATGCTCACAGAACTGGTTGATTTTAGTCACAAATTAGATGAGCAAATGAAGGTTAAGTGAAATGAACGGAAATGCACAGAAACCAATAGTGATGGAAAGGAAACTGGTGCTCTAATCAAGGGAGTGGACCAGAAGGAAGAAAGAAATGACCAAACAGAAAAGAAGGAAGAAACACGAATTCAAAAAAAATGAGGAGAGTCTTAGGAACCTCCAGGGCATCTTTAAACGTTCCAACATCTGAATTATAGGGATACCAGAAGGGGAAGAGGAAGAGCAACAAGTGGAAAACTTATTTGAACAAATAATAAGGAGAACTTCCCCAATCTGTCATAGGAAATGGATTTCCAGGAAATTCAGGAAGCTCAGAGAGTCCCAAAGAAGTTGGACCCAAGAAGGAACACACCAAGGCACATCATCATTACATTAGCCAAGATTCAAATGAAGGAGAGAATCCTAGAAGCAGCAAAAGATAAGGGGACAGTCACCTACAAAGGACTTCCCATCAGACTGTCAGTGGATTTCTCCAAAGAGACTTTACAGGCAAGAAAGGGCTGGAAAGAGGTATTCCAAGTCATGAAATCCAAAGACCTACATCTAAGATTGCTCTATCCAGCAAAGCTTTCATTTAGAATGGAAGGGCAGATAAAGTTCTTCTCAGATAAGGTCAAATTCAAGGAGCTCATCATCACCAAGACCATATATGAAATGTTAAAGGGACTTATCTAAAAAAAAAAGAAGGTAAAAAACATGTATACTAAAATGACAGCGAACTCACAGTTACTAACAACCACACCTAAAATAACAACAAACTAAGGAAACAACTAGAACAGAAACAGAACCACAGAAATGGAGATCACATGGAGGGTTAGCAACAGGGAAGTGGGAGGAGGGAAGGGTACAGAGAATAAGTAGCATAAATGGCAGGCAGAAAATAGACAGGGGACAGCAAGAATAGTATGGGAACTGTAAAAGCTAAAGAACTTAAGACACATGGACATAAACTAAAGTGGAGAATGTGAGAGAGAGAGGGTGTGCAGAGTAGAGGGGAATGAAGGGGGGAAATGGGACAACTGTAATAACATAAGTAAAATATATTGAAAAAACATCAACCACATATACACAGAGATTTTGTTTAGATCCTATTTCCAATCATTTAAAAAAAAAGCTTAAGCCCTGCCTGGTGTAGCTCAGTGGATTGAGCACAGGCCTGGGAACCAGAGGATCATGGTTCAATTCCCAGTCAGGGCACATGCCTGGGTTGCAAGCCAGTTCCCTGCAGGCCAGTTCCCAGCAGAGGACACATGAGAGGCAACCATACATTGTTAAAAAATAATAATAATAAAAAAATTTTAAAAAAAGCTTAAGACAATGGGGAACAATAGAATGCAAACTGGATATTGAATAACGTTAAGGAGTTATTATTATATTTTTTGGTAATCATGGTATTATTATGTTTAAAGGGGTCAAAACTCTTACAGATACATACTGAAGTATTTATGCATGAAATTATTATTTTTGTTAATTTATTTTAATTGTTTTTCAAGTATAGTTTTCTGTTTTACTCCCATCCTAGCCCCCCCCCCCGTGCTCCCCACCTCCCTCCCATTTCTGCGCACCATAGTTTTTGTCCATGTGTCCTTTATACTTGTTCCTGTAAATTCTTCCCCTTTTCCCCTGAAATTCCCTCCCCTCTCCCTTCTGGTCTCTGTCATCCTGTTCTCTATTTCAGTGTCTTTGGTTATATTTTGCTTGCTTGTTTGTTG
>NW_026521651.1:0-5909 GCF_021234435.1 Artibeus jamaicensis
TTTTTTCAGTGATAATGATCTGCTCCACAACCCTTTAGAATCACAATTTTTTGTAACTTAATTTAAGTTATTTTTCAAGTACAGTTTTTTGTCTATTTTTCCCGTATCCCAATCCTGCCCTTGCTCCCCACCTCCCCTCCCATTTCCTCCCCCCTTAGCTTCTCGTCCTTGTCCTTCCTATTTGTTCCTCCAAACTCCTTTTTCCCCTTAACTTCCTTCCTTCTCCTCTGGTTCTTGTTCTCTATTTTTTTGTTTTTTTGGGTTTTTTTTCTGCTTATTTGTTTGTTTTGTTGTTTAGCTTCCTGTTAAAGGAGAGATCTATATGGTGTTTGTTTTCAGCACCTGGTCTATTTCACTCAGCATAATGCTTTCCAGTTCCATCCATGTTGTTGCAAAGGGTAGTAGTTCTCTTCTCTGCAGCATAGAATTCCATTGTAGTTATGTACCACAATTTTTTGATCCATTCATTTACTGACAGTACCTAGGTTGCTTCCAACTTTGGCTATTGTAAATTGCAGTTGCTATGAACATTGTGGTGCATAGGTTCTTTGATAGATGTTTTAGGATTCTTAGGATATAATCCTAGCAGGAATTGGGTCAAAAGGGCAGGTCGATTTTTATTTTGAGAAAATCACATACTGTTTTCCATATGGTTGTACCAGTCTGCACTCCCACCAACATGAACTAAGGACCCCTGCTTCCCCACAACCCCTCCAACATTTGTTGTTTGTTGTTGTTTATGATACCATCCAGACTGGTGTAAAGTGGTATCTCATTGTGGTTTTAATTTGCATTCTGATAGCTTTTAATGATATTGAGCACTCTCTTTCATGTGTCTCTGCTGTTCTTGTATCCCCTGGAGAAGTGTTTGTTCAAGTCCTTTTCCCATTTTCACTGGGTGTCCTCTAGAGTGGAGTCTGAAAGTTCTTTGTATATTTTAGAGATTAAACCTTTGTCTGAGGTATCATTGGCAAAGTCAATATGTTTTCCTACAGTTGGTTGTCTTGGACTTAATACTGTTTTTTTAGCCATGAAGTTTTTATTTTGAGTGAGACCAATTTGTTTATTCTTTCCTTTTGCTATTTCTTGTCTTGGGGACATATCAGGAAAGTAGTTGCGTGAAATATCTAGAGATTTTCTTGCCAATGTTCTCCCTAGGACTTTAATGGTGTTATGACTTACATTTCAAGTCTTTTATCCACCTAATTTATTTTGGTGTATGGTGTAAGTCTGTGCTCAAGTTTCATTTTTTTGCATGTAGCTGTCCAGTTCCTCCCAACACCATTTGTTGAAGAGGCTATCTTGCTCCATTTTATGTTACTGCCCCCTTTGTCGAATATTAATTGACTGTAGAGAGTTGGGTTGATTTCTCTCTGTTTGTTCCTTGGTCTTGTGCCTTGTTTTTATGCCAGGCCCGTGTTTTAATACAGTGGCCTTGTAATACAGTTTGATATTCAGGGTATTGTGATCCCCCCTACTTTGTTCTTCTTCAAAAAGAGCAGCTGCTATTCGAACCTTTATGGTTCCATATAAATTTCTCAAGTGTTTGTTCTATGTCTGTGAAATATGCCATTGGTACTAATAGGTATTGCATTGAATCTTGTATATTGCTTGGGTGTATGAAGCATTTTGATAATGTTAATTCTTCCACCATGAACAAGGTATGTTCTATTTGTTTGTGTCTTCCTGATTTCGTTTCAGGGCTGTGTAGTTTCTTCTTGCTACAGGTTTTTTATCCTTGAAGTTAGGTTTATTCCCAGATATTTATTTTTTTTTTGTATATCAAATGGGATTTTCTTTTCCTGCTTCTTGCTGATTCATCGTTGGTATACAAAAATGCCTTTGATTTCTGGATATTGACTTTATAACCAGGTTGTTTTGCCAAACTCATCAATTAGTTTGAGGAGTTTTTGGGTAGAGTCTATAGGATTTTCCAGTACACTATCATGTCATCTGCAAACAGTGACAGTTTGCTTTCCTCCTTTCCTATTTGGATGCCTTTTATTTCCTTTTTCTTGCCTGATCGCTGTGGCTAAAACTTCCAATACTATATTGAATAAAGTGGTGAAAGTGGGAGAACCTTGTCTTGTCTCTGGATAGTGGGAAAAGTTAGTTTTTTCTGTTTGATGGCTGTAGGCTTATATAAGGGCTTTGTCATTTTGAGAAATGTTCTTTGTATTCCCACTTTGCTGAGTGTTTTTATCATAAATGGGTGTTGTACCTTATCGAAAGCTTTTTCTGCATCTATTGATATGACTGTGATTTTTGTCTTTGCTTTTGTTTGTATGATGTATTACATTTACTGATTTGCTGAATATTGAACCATCCTTGCATTCCTGATGAATCCTACTTGACTGGGGGGGTGCAATGATCTTTTGATATGTTGTTGGATGCATTTGGTTTCCAATTTTGTTGAGGATTTTAGATCTATGTTCATCAGCGATATTGGCCTTGAAGTTTTCTTTCTTTGTTGTAGTTTCTATTGGTTTTGGAATAAGATGATGCTGGCTTCATAAAAAGAATGGGAGTTTTCCATCTTCTTGAATTTTTTGAAATAGTCTGTGGAGAATAGGGGTTAGCTCTTTCTTAAATGCTTTGTAGAATTCTCTGTGAAACCATCTGGTCCGGGTTTTGTGTGATGGGAGTTTTTGATTATCAATTTCTTTTGCTGTTATTGGTGAATTTAGATTTTCTGCTTCTTTTTCACTGAGTTTTGGAAGATTAGTATTTCTGTAGATGTCCATTTCTAGGTTTTCAAATTTTTGCATACAGTTCTTCATAGTACTTACAATCTCTTATTTCTGTGTGTGTAATTTTTTTCATTTCTGAGTGTTTATTTGTGTCCCTCTTCTTTTCTTGATGAGCCTACTGAAGGTTTGTCTATTTTGTTTATCTTCTCAAAGAACCAACTCCTTGTTTATTGATCCTTAAAATGTGTTTAGTTTCTATGTCATTTAATTACTAATTTTGGTTTTTTTGTTGCTCTTGGGTGTTTTTGTTGTTCCTCGTGTTTGCAGGCGATAGTGTTGTTATATATTCTTTAGGTAGGTGTATTGCTATAAACCTCTCATGACCGCCTTCCACGTTAAGTTTTTGGTTGTTGTCTATCATTTTCATTTGTTTCCAGAAAGTTTTGATTTCTTCCCGCTTATTCTTGACATCATTGTTTAATGAGCAGGCTACCATTCGTCCCCATGTTTTTGGGTGTTGGGTTTTTTTTGGATGGTTAATTCTCAGTTTGTGGTCAGGAGAAGATGCTTGGTATGATTCTTTAATTTTCTAATTTGTTGAGGCCTTTTGGGTGTCCTATCATGTGGTCTTGAGAATGGTTCCACATTTGAAAAGAATGTATTTAGTTCTTGATGTGAGGGCTCTATCAGTTAAGTCCATTTCATCTAGGGGTGTTGAATGCCACAAATATCTTTTTTGATAATTTCTAGTTTTGTCTGTCCATTTTTTGACTATAGTGTTGCTGTCAATATTTTTCTGAAGTCCTCTAGATTTTCGGGATATTTTTGGGTGCCTTGTTTGGGTACAATGTAATGTCTTCTGTGATCTTCTGAGATAAGAACAGATTCTGCTATTTTGAAGTCTATTTTGTCTCAGATGATGAGAATTGCTACCCCAGCTTTTTTTCTTGTCCGTTTGCTTGGAAAACTTGTTTCCAGCCTTTTACTCCTTTAGTCTGTGCTGGTTTTTGTCCTGAGGTGAGTCTTGTAGCTATGCTTTCTTATCCATTGAGTATTTCTGTGTTGATTGGAGAATTTAATCCATTTACGTTTATAATATTGATAGGTACTTATTCATTGCCATTTTTTGTACCTGTGTTCCTCTCTGTCTCCCTCTTATCCTTCCTTTTAAAGCAGTCCTTTTAGTATTTCTGTAGAGCTGGTTTGGTGGGAGGCATAGTTTGACTTTTTGTCTTGGAAGCTCTTTATTTGGCCTTCTAACTTGATTGAGAGCCTTGTTGGGTAAAAGTAGCCTTGTTGTAGGCCTCTGGTTCTCAATATAGTTATATTCTCTTCTTGCTTGAAGTGTTTCCATTGAGAAGTCGGTAGCTAACCCATTAGTTGTTTTCTTGCTGCCTTTACATCTTCTTGGAATTTGCCATTTTGATGATGTGTCTTGAGGTGGTCTCCTCTTGATTGGGCTGTGATTCCTGGATTTGTGAGACTTTTTTCTTATCAAATTAGGAAAATTTTCTCTCATTACTCGTTCACCAACTTGTTTTCCTCTTCTCCCTCTCTGGTATTCCTATTATTCGATATTATTACGTTTCATATATTGTCTTGTACTTTTCTTCTTCTTTTTCTTTTTTTTTCTTTGCTCTTTCGAGATGCTTAAGTCTCAAAACTCACTAATCCTATCTCCGTTTCATCTATCCCATTTGGAAACTTTCTATCGTACTTCAATTGAAATTGTGGTCTTCATTTCCTCTTGCTCTTGCTGATGGTTTCCATTTTGATGTTGCTGTAGTTTGCAGAGAGACCGAATTTTGGTAGCTCACTTCGTGAGCTTGATTGAATTTAACCAGTGTTTGTTCACTGTTAGAAGATCAGTATTTCATCTAACATTCTTTCTGAAGTTTCTCTGGTTTTTTCATTTGGGGATTGTTTTTTTGTTTTCCCATTGTTTGAGACTCTTCTTGTTAGTCTCGCTTCCAAAATTGATTTCTGAAACACTGGTTATGTAAATTTTCTGTGGGGTAGTTTCCTGTGAAGTTTGGTACAGACTCCTTGGAAGTTTCTTGATGTTCGTCTCCACTCCATCACGTGGTCCTCGTGATGGTCTCTGCGTTGGTCGCCCACCACTGCTGAATGTCCCGTTTCCTCAAGCACCAGGCGTTGGCTAGGGAGTGGCACAGAGGCTGGAATGTCCCGGCCCGTATCTGGTTTGCCGCCCCAGGGCCGTCGATAGGGGCTTGAGTGTCCCTGGCATTTGACCCCGGCGCTCAGTCTGTCTCTATGGCAGTGGCACAGAGGTAGAAAGTCCCAACTCCCCGTGACTGATTCCCAGTCCAACCCTTGGGCAGCAGCACAGGGGCTGTGACCCTCCCAGTTCCCGAGGGATCCCTGCCACCCCGGGCTGTCTCGGGGTTCGAGGTCCAGCTTCGTAACTCCAGTCCTGCCGCTCAGAGAATTTGGCAGAGCTTGCTCCTAGTGGCTCCTCAGCTGCGGGGTTTGGAGAGTCCTGGCCGTACCCTGACGCGTCCAGTCTGGCTTGGCAGCGCAGGATTTGAGAGTCCCCCGTAGTTGGCTCTCAGCCAAGGCGACGCAGGGGCTTGAGAGTGTCAAAGCACTGGTGGGACAGGATTTGAGAGCCGGTCCCGTAGCTGTGTCTCCTCAGTTGCGCCACAGGGGTTTGGAGGCTCGCTTCCGTGGCTCCCCGTCCAGTCTCGTCGCTATGGTAGCGGCACAGGATTTGAGAGTTCCCGGTGCTCAGTGCGCTCGTCAGGTTTGGAGTGTCGGTTCCGCCGGCCCTGCGTCAGTTCGGTGGCAGCGCAGGATTGAGAGTTCCCTGTCGTAGCTGGCTCCCAGGGTCCAGGCTGTTCCCATGGCGGCGCCACAGGGGCCTTTGGTGTCCCAGCTCCTGCAACTGACCCTTCCGTTGGCCAGTGCAGTAGCTATGGCATCGGCACAAGGGGTGTCCCCGCTCTGGTTCCCACCTCTGTTCCCAGGGACCGTCAACAGGGTGAGTTGTCCGGCTTTCCGTACCTGAGGCCCGGCTCCCAGGCTTGTTGCTCTGGCGGCAGTACAGGGGCGCGTGGGAGACCCAGCTCCGGGTAACTCTGCCGGGCGTTTCGCAGGCTTCAAGATTAAATGTTTGTCGACAGTGTTTCCTCCAAGATGTTTCACCTGAGTACAGGAGTAGTATCCGCTCCGTCTTACTCACGCCATCTCCCAGATCCC
>NW_026521652.1:0-92430 GCF_021234435.1 Artibeus jamaicensis
AGCCCTGGTAGGCATTGTCCAGCCTTCCCTTGGTGTCCTGTAGGGAAGCTCCCATTATGTCCTCCACGTGCCTGCCACAAGGGGGCAGCAGAGCCTGATTCACCCGGCTGAGGCCTGGCCTGCAGCTGGTCTTCCGTTCCCTGGGTTACTCCCCCCACCCATACAGCACCCTCCATTTGGGCCCTTCCCAGGCAGGGTGGTCCTGCGGCCACCCTCTGAGACCTGCTGCATTAGAAAAGATTTCTGGAGCAGAGGGTTGGAGCGAGGGGTCTCCAAACTCTGGAACACACACTTCTTCCAGGAATGTACTTTGAACATGGAGTTATGTGCAAACATTATGCAGACTATAAAAACAAACACCAATAACACATTAAAAGAGATCAGAGCAAGCTTATAACAAAAATTCTAATATATATTTTTTGCCTCCCCTCCTGCTTCTGACTCCTGGAACACCCCAGGAGTTGATCCCCCAGAGTGGGGAAACACCCCACTCTGGTAGCCACTGTTTAGAGCTCCGCTGAGCTTCTGAGGGGACCTGCTCCTGTGGGGTTTGGCGGTGCAAGCACTTAACTCAGGGCAGGTCCCCTCACATTGTTCAGTCTCCGTCTTCCAGCTGTAAAAAGACTCCCCTCAGACGATATAGCAAATCATTCATTAAAATGAAATACGTAATGTTTAGGGCAAAATAGTACTGGAGGAAGGGTGGGCCTGAGGACTTAGTGAGTCTAGCAGGGCCTGGCCTTTGTGTTTCAGACTATAGTTCAGCCTGGGGATTCAAGTGCCCCAACCAAGGAGAAACAGAGTGCCCAGGATCCGGGCATTGTAAGAATTGGCCTCTGAAGTAGACCAGATCCTCTCCTGCCTCTAGTGCCCCAGGCCCCTCTCCTCTGTCAGGGACAGAGGCCAAAGTGCCAGGCCTCTAGGTGTCTTCCTGTAACTTGGCACTTAAACCTCTCTCTCCAGGACTTGCCTGTTTTACTCTTGACCATGGATGGGTCTCATCTACATGGGATTAGAGGGTCAGTAAATTCTTCCCAGGTCACTCACTGGGTCGCTCCTATGGGCAGTACAAGCTCTCACTCCCTGCAAATCATTCACTGACACCGCAGCGACTGAGAGACATGTGCCCATCCTGGAGACTCATTCTTAGATATGTCAGTGCTGAATGCTGGGAGGACCTCGAACCTTCCTTTCCTCCTCTCCCTCCCTCTCTTCCTTTCTCCCTTTCTTCTTTCTTTCCTTTCTGGGGCCATGTTTCTCTGTTGGCTTCCTTTTCTTTTATTTTCTGACTTATCTTTTGCTTATTTATTAATGTAATAAAACTTATTAAACTTTCTATAAGAATATCTTTCTCCCTGGTTTCACTCCCTTCCCTTTAATATCTCAGGGCTTGGGTGGGACTGCTGCCTCCTCACCTCCCCTGGAGCTCAGACTTTGAAGACGGAGTGGATTGCCCACTCAGAGAGTATGGGGCAAGTGCCTGACCTGGTGGGCTCTGTAGCCCACTTGGGCAGGCCCCAGCTCCTGGTAGGGAGTGAGGGGCTCATAGAATTCTCTGAGGCAGTGTTGGTTGGATAATTGAGTTATAGGAATAAGAGCTTACATTAGGTGGGACTCAGGTGAAGGTGAAGTCCTGACTGTGACCTTGGGACCCTGCTCAGCAGGCTGCAAAGGTCATGCAGAGTAGGAAAAGAAAAAAAAAATTTTTAAGTTGAAACACAGACCACTACCATGTTTTGTGTATTCATGTGTATATGTTTGTGATTCCTTTTATTTTTAATTTCCCCCCCAAATCAGCTGTCAGCTGTCAGAAACTCGGTTTGCCTCGCTCTGGAATTGTTCCTCCTGGTTCATCCTCATGCAAAAAGGGACCACCTGCTCCATCAGCCCCAGCCTTGCCAGGCTTCCTTTCCACCCTGGATACCCATCTCTGCCCCTCCTACCAGTCTGAATGAATGTTTCTTCTTTAACTCAGACCTCCATACAGTTTAATTTTGGGGCAGTTCTGGTTATTTTTGTTTTTAAATTTGTTGTCCTTTTGGTTGTGCGAAGAGGCAAAGTATATCTACTTATGCCTCCATCTTGGCTGGAGGTCTTGCATTTTTTGGTGAAAGGTTTTATTTACTTATTTTCAGATGGAGGGGAAGGGAGGGAGAAAGAGAAGGAGAGAAACCTCCATTGCCCCCTACATGCCCCCAACTGGTCACAGCCAATACTTGCAGCTAAGTGGCCTAGGTAATTCTTTCCCATTGATCTGCCTACAGCAACCAAGGCTTAACTACCAAAGAAGAGTGTACTCAGCTCACATGAAGGACACACCTCAAGAACCCAGCTTGGGAGATAGGGGAGGCTGTGCCACTGGTCCCTGCAGGACACCTAGTACATTAGGCCACACTGCCAAGACAGGGAGTCATAGCGGCTCTACCTAATACACAGAAGGAGCCAAAAGGAGGAGACAAAGAAACATGGCCCAAATGAAAGAACAGATCAAAACTCCAGAAAAAGAGCTAAATGAAATGGAGATAAGCAATCTACCAGATGCAGAGTTCAAAACAGTGGTTATAAGAATGTTCAGAGAACTTCAGCAGCACAGAAGAGATCCAGTCAGAAACGAAGGATACACTGATTTAAATAATGGACAATTTACAGGAAAATAACAGTGATTAGCTGAAGCTGAGAATTAAATCAATGATTTGGAACATAAGGAAGAAAAGGCAATCGATCAGAACAATAACAACAACAATAACAAAAATGAGGAGAGTGTAAACAACTTGTGGGACAACTTCAAGCACCCAACGTTCACTTCATAGGGGTGCCAGAAAGAGAAGAGAAAGAGCGAAAAATTGGAAATCTATTTGAAAAAATAATGAAAGAAGATCCATTTTCTCTACCATAATTTGGTGGGGGGAATAGACATGCAAGTCCAGGAAGCCCAGAGAGTCCAAACAAGAAGGACGTACCCTTACTGTTGTGGCTCAGTGAATCAAAGGGTCACTGGTCTGATTCCCAGTCAGGGCACATGTCTGGGTTGCAGGCCAGGTCCCCAGTAGGGAGTGCATGAAGGGCAACCACACATTGATGTTTCTCTCCCTCTCTTTCTCATTCCCTTCCCCTCTTTCTAAAAATAAACAAATAATAAATCTTAAAAAGATAGATGGATGAAAAGAGGTCCACTGAAGACACATCATAATTAAAATGCCTAAGGCTAAAGATAAAGAGATGGGTGGAGGGTGTAGAAGAATGGGTGAAGAGGTGAGGGGATTAAGAAGTACAAATAGCCAGTAACAGAATAGCCCTGGGGATGGAAAGTACAGTATAGGCAATGGAGTAGTTGAGAATTTACTGACCCCTGGGTATGAACAGGGTGGGGGGATTGCCTGAGGGAGTGAGGTTTGGTGGGTGGGAGGGACAAAGAGGGAAAAATCAGGACAAGTGTAATAGTACAATTAATAAAATATAATAAAAAGGGGATTAATTCTTTCCACCTACTGTCATGTTAAAAATCACAGTTCATTTTACAAATCACCTTTGTTTTAATGGCTTAAGTATGTATCTGAAACTTTTGTAAATATTGAAGCAACTAAAAGATGAGAGGTATTATAAGGCTTTTAAAGAAAGTAAAATACTAACATCATTAGCATGAGGATAATTTATATTTGATAAAGAAAAATTGTTTGCGGTCAGTGAACAGGATTTGTTGTTAAAGCAGCTGGAACATGACCCTGATGAGCGGGGGGGGGAAAGGGCAGCGAGGTCTGCAGCTTGATGCCCTTCCTATCTGTGTGCCCCAGAGTCCTTCAGGAAAATCTGCTGTCAGCCCCCTCCCTCACTATGGAATCAAAGTGCTGGGATTTATGGTATGATAAGCCTCCTGGCCCTATCAGCCTGGGACAAGTCTGAGTCCAAGGTCCCTTTCTGCTTCTCCCCACCCTGACTTGTGTGTGATTAGGGACTGGGCTGGGCTTAAGGGCTGGGGAGAGGGTGGAGGGCAGGGTACTCCTTGCAGCTCTAGCCTTCCCTGCCCCCCATTCTTTAAAGTTCCTGGATTAAGAGTGACTGGCTGGTTGGGCTCAGGTTTTACTTAATCTCTGTCTGCATGTGTGAGAATGAAGAGACAGAAATGTAATTTTTATGAACCAGTCCCTGGCACTCAGTAGGTATTCAATAAAACATTTTTCCCCCTCTGTCTTTTCATAAAATTTTCCTAATGTCTCTCAGGTCTTGAGAAATCTCCCTGTTGGGCAGCAGGGGTTGTGGGGGTTGCACCAAAAGTCCAGTATAGGTTTTTGTCTTATTAGTTATTTTTGGCTCAATATGGATTTTACAAGTATTCCTTAATCTGAGTGGTCCTTAGCAGAAATGGGCCTTTGCGGGAGGACTTCAGAGATGTATTCAGGTATATCCTGGAATCCCTTGTTTGCCTGGAGTTTAATATCTCAGACCAGACTTCTGGGCAGAAAGCAAGCATCCTGTCTATCAGTGGGCCAGCGAGTCCTTGCTGCAGGAAGACAGATGTAAGGGGTCACTCAGAACAACTGGTAGTGAACACAGGCTGCGAGAGATCTTGCTGGGTGTGTGTCTGTGAAACTCCAAGATGTTTGGTTTCCTCTTTTGAGAATGGAGATAATCATTCTCAGAATGATTTCAGGTTGAAACTGAAATTTCCAATGGGTGATGTCATCAGTGACACAACTGTGCTTGTGGTAGATAGAATACCAGGGGGGAAGATGGTGAAGCTACTGTATCCATGGGGTTGACTTGTTTCGGTCAGAGTCAACAGACTTTGTTTCTTAGTGGACTAAAATGGTTTCTGAATTTGCACAAGTCTGAGCACCAATGTGCTGGACCTGAGGGTGAGAGTTTGGTGGGAGAGAGAGAGCAAGACATTCAGTGGGAGGGTCCCAGGCTGGGAAAACTCAGTGAACTGGAGAAACTCATATGAGACCAGGGAAGGAGCACTTGGGAGAGGAATGGGATAAAGTGGAAAAGAAGACCAGAGGTGGGGCCATCGAGGAGGGGGAAGCAGATGAATCCATTGAAGAGATAAGGCAGAGAGTTGCCATTAGCTAACTTGAGAGAATCATTCCCTTGGAAGGAAATGAAGTTGAGGAGGTGAGGCAGGGGCACCCATGAGGAGGCCACTCCTTGGGCTGGATGAGAAATAAGGGTGGCCTGTAACTAAGTGCTGGCTGTAGCTATAGATTTGAGGAACATCTTGAACATTATGGTAGGTTGGAAATAGACTAGATGTAGAGCAAAGTGCCAAGGATGCTCTTCAAGTTTCTGGCAGAGATAACCGGGTGGACACAGGTGGTCTTTACTGAGATGGGGCAACTGCAGGAAGGGAGGCTGCTGAGGAAGACGCTGTGCTTCAGGGTTTTCCTTCAGGCTTTTCCAGGTGCACAGGCCATTTAGGTGATACTAAAATATTAGCAAGCCACAGGGCACTCTCCATTCAGTGTGAGCAAGACCAGGGTTTCAGAGTTGGTTCTGGAGGTTCCTGATGCTTCTTCTTCTGTTGGTGAAGAAGAGACAAGCACTAGGGGCTCTTCCAAGGCTCAGGCCTGGGGTGATTACCAACCAACATGAAGTCATTTCTGTAGTGAACAGGACTATGCATAGGGGTAGGTGTTGGTCTTGGCTGTGCCACATTCAGTCCTACTTCTGACGTCTAGAAACAGACAACTTGCAATGTAGCAGCTGTTGCACAAACAGTCCCTGTCTCTGGCCTGGAGGGCTGTCTCAGTGTTCCTGAACCTACTCTGCTTCCTGCTCCAATCATGCTGTTTATTCCTCTAAGACCTGAGGTGCCCAGTGCAGAGGGCGGGGCAGAGTCTGCTGTACTGCTTTTTGACAAGCTTTCTCTTTCTAGTGGTGGAAGGAGCAGGAGAAGGGTGGATTCTTTGGGCTGGAGCCCCAGGGCCTAGTCTCTACAGATTCCCCTGCAGCCTAGGCCAGGCTTTGCTTCTTCTCTACTTCCTGGGAACCAACTACCTCTCCACACGAGGAAGCAGGGCACCCAGCCTCTGCTCTGGCAGCAAGGTTTGGGTCTCTGAGTGCAGATTCAGAAGGCCCCTGAACCTCGTGAAGCTGCTGTGTTTAGAGAGCTCCAGCCTTTCACGGCAGGTAAGTTGGTTTTGAGGACACTTGTGGGTCAAGAGGAGGTAGCAGGGAGCAGCTGGCTGTGAGGCAGAGGCTGAGAATGAGGTGAGGCTGGGGGGTGGGGTGGTGGCTACAGGAAGACCCAGGAGAACTTTTGTGAGGATCTTTTACCCTGAGTCAGAAATCTTCCAGAGAGAGGAAGAGGATTCGCCTGTGGGTTAGGAACTGACTGGGTATCTGCCGTGTGCAGGGCCATGTCCTTGGTACCAAGCAGGAAAGGGTGGGGTGGGATTGAAACGAAGGTGACTGATACAGGCAAACAAGCAGGACAGGGTGCCTGTGCCCAGATACCCTGCCGGTTCTCTCCATCAGTCTCCTCAGGGAGGATGTATAGTCTGTTCTGATGCTTCTCAGTGATTCCCTGCTCACAATTAGGGAACAACAGAACGTAAGCAGGACCGGGTATGCCCTTCATGGCAAGGGGACTGGGTCCGGGCCCACTGTCCTGGGGAATCACTGGTGTGTGTGAACAGTGAAGTAGAGGGATAGTTTCTCCCACAGGCCCAAGGTGTTGAGGAAGGAAGAGCCTGGTTTTCTGAAGGGTGGGCCTGCGCAGTGGCTGCAGTTGGGGTGGAAAGGGAAGCAGTGTTTTTTTAACCCAAGCAAATCTAAAGGTTCTCTAGCTGCACCGAGACTTTCAAAAAGGCAGGGAGGAGTCTAGGATCAGCCCTTTCTCTGTATCAGGATTGTGTGGGGCCTACCACCCCATTAGCTTACTGAGTCAGTAGGGAGGGCTGTGCTCCTGCTTGGGACTGTTGCCAGCCCTGAGCCCTGCTGTCCCCTCTGAGGTCCCACTGCTCCCTCAGTCTTCACCTGCCTCCTGCCCTGCCTCTCCCCAGCTTGGAGGAAATGGAAGATTGCTCCAGCTACTCTGTGCTCTGCCATCTCACCTCCCTGTTCCTCCTCATCCAACCACTCACTCAGGGGTCTGCAGGTGAGTGTGTCCCCACCCCTCTTCCTGAGTCTCCCTCAGGTGGGTGGGATTCCTAGTGAGTGGGGTGCCCAGATACCCTGCCGGTTCTCTCCATCAGGAACAGTGGCTGTTGCTGGAGGCCCTTCTCTAGAGAAGTTATGATTCTTCCCAACTACTCATTGTAGTTATACATTTAAGAACAGTCACCGAAGCATAAAAAAAAGATGAGACCTGACCAATTGTCCAGAGGAGTGTGTGATGTTTTTAAAAAGTCAGCTATCAGATGAGAAAATACTTCTTTCCTCTTTGTTTCCTGGCTTTATTGGTATTCTGAGCACTTACTCATTCATTAATTCATTGCATCCCCAAAATACTTACAGTGTCATCTATGTCAGAACTGTTATTCTATGAATAAAAGAAGACAAATTCCCTACCTTCATAGAGCTTGCATTCCAGCAGGAGACCGTGAATAGCTAATGCAACAAACCAGTCAAATCTGGTGTGTTAGCGGAGCCAAGAGGTGGAATGTTGCAGTAGAACAGGGAAGGAGTCAGGACTGTGGGAGATGGGTGTGGCCAGGGTGGACAGGGAGATGGGCAAAGACTGGATGAGATGGGCCAGTGAGCCCTCGAGGATAACAGCAGCCCGAGGCTGGCAGTGTGCTCTAGGAACAGAGGAAACAAGTGTGGAGCAGAGGGAGCTGGAGGGAGAAGTAGGAGTTGGGGTCACAAAGGTATTGGCAGTCATCCCTATGCACCCCACAGGCCTCTGGGGACAGTGGGGAGCATTACAGGGCTCTGAGCAGAGTAGGGACATAGTTTTGCTTACAGGTGAAAAGGGGTCACAGGCATGAGGGTGGGGAGGAGACAAAGAGAAAGATGAGTTACTGTTGTCCTCCAAGTGAGAAGTGATGGTGACTCAAGCTGAAGTCAAGCAGCATACACAGGTGACAAGCAGCATACACAGGATGTCCAGCAGGGCTGGTGCTGCAGAGGAGTCATGTCATGGCCTCCAGTCCTCAGTCCTCAGAAGGCTGAGGGCTCTTGGAGAAGTGGGGGTGGTGGTAGATGAACCTTTTTAAAAAGATTTTATTTATTTGTTTTTAGAGAAAGGGAGGGAGAAAGAGAGGGAGAGAAACATCCATGTGTGTTTGCCTCTCATGTGCTCCCTACTGGGGACCTGGCTTGAAAACCAGGCATGTGCACTGACTGGGAATTGAACTAGTAATCTTTTGGTTCACAGGCTGGTGCTCAATCCACTAAGCCACACAAACCAGGGCTGAACCTTTTTTATGTTTTTTAACAGGCAGTGTTTTGAGTTTCTGTAAGCAATGGGAGTGAGGGCAGGTATTAATGGAAGTAGCATTTGGCTTCAATTTTTATTTTTACTTATTATTACTTTATTTTTAAATATTGTTTTATTTTTAATATATTTTATTGATTATGCTATTACATATAGTTGTTTCATTTCCTCTCTCATTCCCCTCCCACCTGCATATTTTCCCCCTTTAGTTCATGTCCATGGGTCGTACATACAAGTTCTTTAGCTTCTACATTTCCCATACTATTCTTACTCTCTCCCTATTTTCTACCTACCATCTATGCTACTTATTCTCTGTACGTTTTCCCCTCTCTCCTTCTTCTTGTCGATAACCCTCCATGTGTATTTTATTTTATTTTTTAATTAAAATTTTTTTATTGTTGTTCAAGTACAGTTTTCTGCCTTTTCCTCTCACCTCTCCCCACCACCCCAGCCCTCCCTGCCTCCCTCCCCCATTTCCACGCCCCCCTTGCTGTTGTGCTTATGTCCTTTATAATTGTTCTGTAAACCCTTCAGCCTTTTCCCCCATTATCCCCTCCCCTCTCCCTTCTGATCACTGTCAGCCTGTTTTCAATTTCAATGTCTTTGGCTATACTTTGCTTGCTTGTTCTGTTTTGTTGATTAGGTTCCTGTTACTGGCAAGATCACGTGGTATTTGTCTTTCATCGCCTTGCTCCAGTTTTTAGTTCACAGTAATTCAGTATAGGAGACAGACATGTGCACATAAAGTTCAGGGTAGGAAGAGTGAAGTTCCTGGGTGTGGCTGAGTGACCATGAGTTTAGACCTGGGCACAGGTGTGCCCTTTGGTCAGTTTTTAGTCCTGTCCTAGGAGGGGCCAGGTTAGAGCTGTGGTTCTTAAAGTGTGGTCTCCAGAGCATCAGCATCAGCTTCCTGGGGAACTCCTTAGAAATTTACATTCTTGGGTCCCCAGACCTACTGAATCAGGAGCTCTGGAGGTGTGACCCAGCGATCTGTGGGTGATTGTGATGCACACTAAAGTTAAGAATCACTGGCTCACCAGACAGGAGAGGAGAGGGAATTTCAGGGGAAAAGGGGAAGGGTTTACAGGAATAAGTATAAAGGACACATGGACAAAAACTAGGGGGTGAGTTGGAAATGGAAGGGAGGTGGGCAGGGCTGGGGGGAGTGGGCTGGGATGTGAGTAGAAGACAGAAAACTGTACTTGAACAACAATTAAAATTAAAAAAAAGCAAAACAATATACATAAAAAAAGAATCACTGGCTCGGAGTCTTTCACAGAAGGGTGTGAAGACAGGAGCAGAGGTGATAAGGGAGTCATTTTGACATCATTTTTGGGTCAACGAGGTTGTTGTCAGATCTTCCCCTGATTCAGAGCTGGTACTCATACCATCAGGTCAGGATGGATTGACGCCTGGGCCCACCTGCCTGGGCCCTCTCCCCCGATGGTGTGTTCCCTGCTCCCAGTCCAGTACCTCCATGTTTCTCACTCTCATGTCTGTGTCCACAGAGTTTTTCGTCATTGGCCCCTCAGAACCCATTGTGGCAGTGCTTGGTGGGGATATCACACTGCCCTGTCGTGTGAACCCGGCCATGAATCTGGAGAACATGGAGCTCCGGTGGTTCCGCTCTAAGTTCTCTGAAGCTGTGTTCATCTATAAAAATGGCTGGAAGCAGGAGGACGAGCTGATGGCCCAGTATGCAGGGCGGACCTCTCTGGAGAGGGAGCTCCTCACCCAGGGGGAGGCTGCCGTGCGCATCCAGAAGATTCAGGCTACAGACGACGGGCTCTATTCCTGCTTCTTCAGAAAGGGAGACTTCTATGAAGAGGCCAGTTTGGAGCTGAAGGTGGTAGGTTAGTGACTTGATCTGTATTCCTAGAGTCTTGGAGTGCTGGAGTTGGGAGGAACTTGAAGGACTGTAATTCAGCTTCTCATTTTATAGATAATAAAAAGGGGGCTCATTCACTCATTCATGTATTCACCAAAATATATAGACCCCCTACTATGTGTCAGCTCCTGTTCTGAGCACCTGGGATACACCAGTGAACCAAAGACCCCTGCCCTGTGGAGTTGTAGTCTGCAGACAATAAATAAATACACAGATAAGTAGGTTATAGAACATGTGAAGTGGCAGTAGTAGTTGGGTAAAAGGCCAAGCAGAACGGGAGAAGGGGACTAGGATGTAGGGTGAGAGATGGAAGGCAGGCTTCACTGTCACATAGCAGCTTAAATTGGGTCTTATTGGCAATCAGAGCAAAAGTTCAAAGGAAGTAGGGATTTGGCCAAGTGGCTACCTGGGGGATGAGGATGCTAAGCAGAGAGAACACCCTGTGGGAAATCTGAGCTAGGAGTGGGGCTGGTGTGTTCTGGGCACACAAAGAGGCCATCATGGTTTGTTTGTAAGATGAGTGAATGGGAGGGTGGTAAGAGGTGATGATACTGGAAAAAATAGATGTTTCTGGTGTAGGGTGGGATTGATTAACACTGCTTGCCACAGTCAGGAAAAGTTCACAGGGAGCACTCGCCTGAGTAGGCACTTGAGTTCACCAGCCAAGGTCCCATAGAGACTTGAGATTGATGGACTGGGATGTGAGGAGGCAGGTGATTGTGGTTTTGAGCAGTTAACAAACAGTCATTGTGGTCGGAATATGTGCGCCTTGAGGGGCACAGATGGTAGGAATTGGGGGTAAGTAGAGAAGACAGTTGGGAGGGAGGCAGATGCCAGATCATCAGGTCACTGAGGAGAGTGCACAGAGCAGTGCGGGGAATGTGCTCTTTGTCAGCTGTGAGGGTGGATGAAAGGTAGGCAAGGCTGGGGGCACGGATGCAGTTATGAGGTCGGGGGGTGACCACCTATCTTCATGGATTGGCACTAAGGTGAGCGGGAGGATTAGACATTATGAGGTTTATAAAGTAGATCCAACTGGGTGTGTAGATTTGGGGACATGGACAGCTTTCTGGCAGAAGTGGGGACTCCTGGGGTTTGCTTAGATTAGTAATGAATGAAAATACTTTTATTACTGAGTAAGCATTACACCAGAATATGGCAATCATCACAGGCACTCTACTAATATAGTCGAGCAGCAGATGTAACACACTGCATATGTGTTTTCAAGATAAACCTACTAATTCTCAAGAGAGAGAAATTGAAAGCACCATGGTCACACGTAGTTTACCCTAAATGTATCTGCTAATAGGGGTGACCATCTATGTTAGCTAATTGGGAGAAAAATAAATTCTCGTATTCTTTTAAAATGATTATTTATTTTAACCCAGGTATGTGCCCTGACTGGGAATCTGACCGGTGACCCTTTAGTCCGCAGGCCTGCGCTCAATCCACTGAACTACACCAGCCAGGTCCAAGTTCTTATATCTTTGTGACAGGAAGTGGTTTTACAACTTAGAGCATGGTGCCCACTAGGGGAGGTTAGACTCCTTCCCTCCCACAGGAAAGGGGAAAGTAGGGTGCTATCATCTCACCATTTCAAAGAGATGGCTCTACTTCTCTCCCTCAGGTGTGGGCTCTGCCCCTCAAGTGCGCATCACGGGGCCTGAGGAGGATGGGGTTCAAGTGGCGTGCACGGCCTCAGGGTGGTTCCCGAAGCCCCAGGTGCAGTGGAGAGACCTCAGTGGAGAGAAGTTCCTGGTGTTCTCTGAGGCCCACGCCCAAGACGCTGAAGGGCTGTTCAGCGTGGAGGCTGCTCTTGTGGTGAAAGACCGTTCTGTGGGCAGTGTGATCTGCTCTGTGCTCAATCCCATCCTGGGCCAGGAGAAGGTGATGGACATTTTCATCCCAGGTCAGAGCTGCTCCCTACTCCCAGCAGAGCTGGAGGGCGGGGTGGGGCCCTGAGTGTGCCGGGCTGGGCTGTCCTGAGCTGTGCCTCTGATGGGGTCTCTGGCTGGGTGCAGAACCCTTTTTTCCCCAGTCCTCTCCGTGGAAACCAGCTTTCTTGGTGAGCCTGACCGTGCTGGGGCTCCTACTCCTTGGTGCTGGCTATTACACCCAGAGAGGACATTCTGCAAAGCAGAAGGAGCTGCAAGAACAGAAGGCTCTGTGCCAGGCTAAGGAGAAGGACAGGAAGGCAAAGGAGGAGGCGCTAGAGGCCAGAGGTAAGGCAGGACAGAGGACAGGGCCCAGGGCCCAAGGCTGGTTGGTGTGGCAGGCGGTGCTGAGAGGAACAGACGGATGGCAGCATCAGGGTCCGGGGCTCCAGCTCTCCAGGGAGACCCAGGTCTTTGGTCCAGAGCAGGTGGCTGCAGAGATCCAGGGAGGGCAGCTGGAGGCTCAGGTGCATCTGGAGCTGGAACTTCTAGGATATAGAAAGGTTGTCTGGGAATACCATCTTTTCTTTTTCTAGGGATGGGAGTTCATGCCTTTTATTCACTCTCTTTCAGATAAACTCCAAGCAGAACTCGGTAAGTTTTGCTTTTCCTCCTGATCTCTCTGTCCCCTTCGTGGTAGACATTCTGGTTCTTAGCTCACCTGTTTCTGTTGCTGTCTTTCAGACTGGAGGAAGACAGTTTACCTGGCTGGTGAGTGACTCTCCCATGTCCTCGAGTCTCCTGTCCCACCTGCGCCGAGGTGTCCCTCTCCTTGTTTCTGTCTCGGCACACACATGTGTGTTCCCAGTCCCCTGAGATACTGGTCTTTTCTGCTTCCTAATGCTCTGATCCCATCTAAGGTGTGTTTCTTCCTCTAAGCCCCCTTGGTTGCTGAGGAATTAGTTGCTTTAGGGCAGGTGTTCTGAATCTGGGGTGCTCTGAATTTAGGGCAGGTGTTCTGAATCTGAACCTTTCCTTGGGGCAGAAGTGGGAGCTCGTGGGAAGCAGAACCCTGCCCCATGGGCTTTTCCAACCGGGGCTACTGTTTCCCATCTGGTGCTTGGCAACCAGGTGTGATGGTAGCTCCTGGAGTTGGTCATGCATCCTGGGTCTCATTCCAACTCATACTTAGCCACTATATTAATTTTCTAGCCTTCCATGCACCCAGCTCTCAGCAGCACCTGGAAATGAGCCGTATAAATGAATAGGGTCGTCAAGTTTAGGATTGTAACCTTCAGCCTTCCCCCAAAACATCATCCAGGGAGAGTTTATTCTCTCCAGGTTCTGAAAGTTTTAATCAAAAAGTCATGGGAAAGGACTGGGTTGATCACACAGAGGAATGTGACCAATGAGCTGTCAATGTCTCAAAACAGTGATGTTTATCTTTGAAATCACTTATCTGACAAAGATTGGCCACTTTTACCTCAGAGGTCAACTCACCTCCCTGTCCTTAAATTAATTCCCATTTTGAGTTATTTCCCAAGTATATGTTTGCCAGAAAAAGATTGGATATGAAAGTGCTTTCTTACAATTATGGAATAATTTATATTTTGTTCCCTAAAATATTTTCAAACACACAGTATACTTCTTGATTCTGAGTAGAAACACTGAGCAGCAGGTCGAACGGGAGTTTTTGAGGTTGTTTTGGCGCAGAACAGCTGACTGACTTGCCAAAAGTCACTCAAGTGCAACTGGCCAGTGCTGGAACTCTGCCTGTAATGCAGGCCTCCTGACCTGTGATCGGGGTCTCCCACAACACATGCCATGTGGACACCCCAGAGGTCATCTCCTCTGCGTTTCCCCCTGTAGATAGTCTCACCTGTAGGATGGGAGAGGCCAGGAGATTCACGCTGAGCAGGCTTCCGGTGTCTGAGGTCTCACCACAGTGTGTTCCCTTTCAGCCTGGAGGAAGGCCCAGCTATATGCAGGTAAGTGGCTCAGTTTCCTGTGGCTTCACCTCCCCAGCCTTGACCCTGTCCCCTTCTCTATCAGAGGACCTCACTCCAGGATGGGGTTGGCATCCCTGTTCTCCTTGTCACTTTTGTAGCCTCCATCCGAAGAGTGCGGGGACTCCTCCTTTTCTGGGCCCATCCTCTGCTGTAGGTCGCTATTAGGGTTGGCAATTCGTTTTGAACACACCTTGTTCTACTGGTACTTCTTGGTGCAGTGACAGTTGTGAGGAGAGTCTGCAGGTGGGTGGTGCTGTGTAGATCAGCAGTTTCTCTCTAGGAGATTTCAGAAACCCTGTTTGCTTCAGGACTCCGGTCTTCCTAAGAGGGTCCTTGGTTTTGGATCCTTCTTGCTTTGAAATTCCTCCCCTTTTTGGATCTAGTTTTGTTTTTTCCATTTGTTCCCAGTCCCCTGAGATACTGGTCTTTTCTGCTTCCTAATGCTCTGATCCCATCGAAGGTGTGTTTCTTCCTCTAAGCCCCCTTGGTTGCTGAGGAATTAGTTGCTTTAGGGCAGGTGTTCTGGATCTGGGGTCTAGAACCTCCAGGATGTTTATGCTCTGGGGTGGGAATTTGTGAAAGAGTTAAGGTTATATGCAAAATTCTGCATATGTTTGTGTAACACGAATAAAAATGCAAATTATAATTGTTCACACCAATTATTTCTCCTTTTAGGAGAATTTGTATTTGCCTGGGATGCTCAGTCCTGGTTGTTTGTTAGGGCAGGGTGTGAAGATTACCAGAGGAGAAACCTGCAGGAGTTGGAACTGTTTTCTAGAGTAAAGGTGGGGAGCAAACCATGGAAGACCAGCCTTAGTGGATTAGAGAGGAGTCAGGAAGGAGGTGGAATGGCCAAGATTCAACTTGTAGGGGTTTTGGGTGGTTCAGAGTGGTAGAATTGAGACCACAGGTCACACAGCCATGGTGGCTTGAGTTGGGGAGTTCGCAGAGTGTTTGCAAGTTATTGGGTGCATGGAATGTCATCATATCCTTGATGAATTTCAGTAAAAGATATATTTATTTTTAGGCCATTTTGAAGTAACCATTTAATCGAGTTTGCCTGTGATGGTGGGATAATCTCAACCTTCCACTGGCAGTCAGGGCAGGAGTGTGGTGTGGTGGATCCTGAGGCAATGAAGGATGGTCCCAGGACCCTTCAATACTTGGGAGTTAAGGATCTGTGCCCCCTGCACACAGAAGACATACTTTTCTCTGCTCCAGATGTTTCTGTTTACGGGCAGGGATACAGAGTGAGAGACAGATTGGGGTAAGCCATGGGATGACGGAGGTCTTGCAGGGGTGTCCAACCTGTGGCCCAGGGACTGCATGCAGCCCAGGATGGTTGTGAATATGGCCCAACACCAAATCGTAAATTTACTTAAAACATTGTGTGTTTTCTTGTGACTACGTGTCACAATGTATTTAATGTGTGGCCCAAGGCAACTCTTCCTCTTCCAGTGTGGCGCAGAGACACCAACAGGTTGGACTTCCCTGCTGTAGAGAGCCTTACTGATTCTCCCCAGGATTTGTTTCTATACAGTGATGGTCACCTCCCCCTTACCTGCAGAATTAAAGTGCATGTGTTCTAATATATACCTGTATCTTTTTTATTTTGTAAGGATAAACATCATTACGTTAGAATCAGTATTTTCATATTGACAGGTCATAGTGTGAGGTGGACAAATGTGTAATCTCATCTTATTCATAAAATTGAAACAATAATGTTCAATTTAAAGATTTGCTGTAGAAATTAGATAAAGAATGTACCGAAGTGCAAAGCACTTAGTCCATTATGGAGTCTCAGAATTTAATGGCAATTTTCCTGTCTCCTCCACCCCTTCTCCAGTCCTCCTTCTAGGTGTGGCTGGTAGCCACAATTTTGCACACCAAATGTGCAAGAAAAACATCATTTACTTATTTCTATAAGTGTTTTAATTTTGTCTCAAGTCTCTATCTTGTTGGAGGCAAAAGCAGAGATTTCATGGTTTTATGACATGTATAAACTTTGCTTTGGCCAGTGAGTTTCTTTTCATCTTCCCTGAAGTGAGTATGGAGTTTGGAAGTGGTTATGTGGCCCTGGGTCAGTGGGAGAGGGGTCCCTGTGTTTTTCTTTTAGTTATTTTAGGTGCTCACCCCTGGGAGGCTTGCCTGATCTGCTCCTTAGGATCCTTGGGTTGGGGTCTGCTTAGGAGGGGCAGGTCCCATCTACCTGTTTAGAGGAATTTGTGGTTCCCCCACTCCTGCCCCTATCTCCTCATTCATTTCTGTAAAGTTTCCTTTGGCATATCATATTTGCATGTTAAGGGGCATAGGACATGGCATCTTTGTGGAGCTCACCACAGCAGGATTTCTCTGGAAGCTTCTAATCTCTCTTGGCAATTATAGAAGGAAACAGATGACTGATCCAATATTTTTGGGTTCTTTTTTGGCTCTTACTACTCATGAAAGGGGAAGAAAATTTATTAGTGTTTGTCCTCTTACTGAATGCATGTCTTCCCTGCTTTGAACCTCTCTCTCCCTTTCCTAAAACTTCTCCCTTGGCCCCTAACTGGGCAAGATTTCTTTGATGCTCTGTACCAAGTCCTCTTCACTCATAGCTTATAGTCATCCTTTGAGATCAGCCCAGCCAAACTGTATTCTCTCTACTCATGGCTTAGAGACACCGTACAAGTTAGGCTCAATCAGTTCTTCATTAGAAAGTGGACATTTTGCTCTCCCTGATTCTTTTAGAGAAAACCTAGCTTTCAGAATGGTTGTGTGGTTTGGGACTTGAGAAAGCAACTTTGGTACCTAAGTCCAGGCCTTTCTGCTTAGATAGGTATCCTGACTCTTAATCTCTGAGCATTAAGCTTTATGGGAAGGTTGTGGCACAATGGCTCTGTCAGTGAGTGTGTGTGTGCACATGTATGCCTCCGTATGCATGTGTATATGTATATAATAACATAAATGCATCAGCTGAATGTTTCCAAAAACAATTCCCCTTGTCAATCCTGCATCAGTGTGTTTCAAACAACTAGGCCCTGGTCCTGATGTGTGCGGCCTGTGAATCTCTGATGTAAAATGTGGTTCTCTTGCAGATTGGCGGCAGGAGAAGTTCCAGGCCTGTGAGTGACTATGTGCTTTCTGGGTGTTCGTCCTGCAGCTGCTACAACTTTTGGCCTCTCCTTCAGTTCTCTGTGGTGATACAGATGCTGGCACCATCAATGGTGGTGGGCTGGGTGACAGAGGTGATAGCACATAGCTGCTAATTGTACTGGATATCAAATAGATATCCCTCACCCTTGAGGACCAGTCCAGGCTGTTCCTCAAGGTCGCTCTGACATGTCTAACTTCAAATAAGTTTTGTGGTTCCTTCTCCTGCTTGGAGGGCTGTGGGCTTGAGTCATAAGGCTTTCATCTCAGGGGAACTTAGCTTTCCCGCCATGTAGCTAAGTGTCTGGATGGGCGGTGGGGTGGTTGTATGCCCTTGTTGTGGGGCTGGGGAGGGCCTTGCATAATTGGTACCTCTCTCTGCAGGGTCTGTCACTCTGAATCCACGCTCTGCCAGTCCCAACCTTATGATCTCTCCTGAGAAGATGAGGGTGACCTTGAAGGACACCAGTGAGGACTCAAATAGCACCTGCAGCGTGTTGGGCGTTGAGGGCATCACATCAGGGCGCTGTCACTGGGAGGTGGAGGTCCCAGATGGAGACAAAAGTGAATGGGCTCTGGGGGTCTGCAGGCAATATGTGAAAAGGGAAGGCTGGTACAGAGAGTCCCCAGATAAGGGGTTCTGGGTTGTGGGGAAGTTTGGTTCTCAATATCATGCCTGCACTTTAGATAAGCATAAGACTGTGTTATCTTTGAGGCAGTTTCCCCACAGGGTGGGTGTTTTCCTGAACTACAATGAAAGAGATGTCTCTTTCTATAACATGACCGACGGTTCCCACATTTTCTCCTTCCCTCAAGCTTCCTTCTCTGGGACCCTCTTTCCATACTTCAGTCTGAGGTCAGGGGTTGGGTCCCTGATCATCTGCCCCGTGGAGGGTGTGCCTGAGAGGTCCTCTGTGCCCCTTAATAATTCTCCAGAGGAAACTGTGAGCCTCCCAGGGGTGAGGTTCAGCTCAGGCTGCAGTGTTGATGAAGTTCAATCTCCACTACTGCCCTGCAGTGTGGAGGCCGTGCCCCCTCACTGTTCCTATCCCCTTACTGAGGCTTTTCCTGGAGATGCAGACTGTGGCACCCTTCCTGTGGCAAAGCCTCTGAGCTGAGCCCTGGAACGCCGAGCCCTCCCTTCCTGCTCTGCATTCAGACTGCTTGGTGGGTGGTTATGAGAATAGTCAGTTCATTTCTCCTGCATAGGAGCAGGTTATAAAAGTTGACTGAGCTGGTTTGGAATAGGCTATATTTTGGTATGGGAAGTTTTTTTTTTTTTTTGTAATGAAAAATATTTCATGAACTCATTGTAGTGTTTGAATAGGAAAGAGGATTAGGGGCTGAATTACCCTGCAGGTTTAGCTGGAGTTTCCTTTAACCATCTGGAGTTTAGACAGCAGAATGCAGGGGTTGAGGGTAGTCCCCAAACCCATTTTGGGGGTTCTTCACTATCTGACCAGAAAAGTTGGCCATCCAAAAGTCTCCAGGAAAATGGATGGCTGATGGACTTTTAGGAGGAGAGGAGTCTAATATTCTACCCTCTGTATTTCCTTTTCTGGGATGGGTGGAACACTTGTTTTTTCAAGCCTCAGTAGATTTCTGTTACCTGTGAAAAACCTGTGCCATGTTAATTTAGGAAATGAAGAAGCATCTGGGTTCCCCTTTAGTGTGAGCGAGGTTTCAGTCATCAGTGTATTGCTTCTTAGTACTTCCAAGTCCAATGGTATGGTTAATAGAAAACCACAGCAAAGAAAAGGAAGCATGACTTTGGAGGACTCAGACCTACAGGAATGAAGGTGCATTCACTCTGCCAGGCAGAGAGCTCTGACTTGCTATGGTTCTTACTAAATGTGGAAGACCTGGAGTAGGAAATAGAAGAAAGAAGACGATCAATTCTGACCTGTGACCAGTTTCAGAAATAAGGAGTGAAGTAAAAGCTTTGTATATTTTTCTTTTTTGTTGTATGTGTATGTTTATTTGTTTATATTAACCATTTTCTTTTTCTCTCTTCTTACCCTTATGCTTTTATATGAGTCATTGGGGGTTATGTGTAGTATAGCCTTTAAGTATCAGACTAGTCAATGGGGCTGTGAATTTCAGGAAATTTGCAATATAAATACAGCAATGTTATATACAATGATTGGGACTTTCTGTCTCGACATTTTTGGGAAAGGGTGAGAATTTCTTCCCTTGTAAGGGTAGGTTTGTCTTGATGCTTGAAAAGGTAATTTTTACATGAAAGTTCAAATTTGGTAAATGGTTCATATTGAAGCTGAGCGGCCAAAGGTGTGGACTGTGTCCATTATCAATTTCTTGCCTGTTGTTTTCAAATCCACCCCACATTTGCTGTGTTTTGTGATCCTGGAGCTGGAACGTCCACCTTCCCCCCATTTCTGCTTTGCCATTTGGCACAAAGTAGTTAGACTTTGTCCGCCTTTGCACTGAAGGGGGCGCTGTAGGACATAGCAGAGGAAGCAGATTCTTTTCTCCTGGGAGTGCTTTTCTTCTTGATCCTATGGGGGGCGGGGGGACTGTCAGTGGCCTACAGAAAGCCCCCCATGTTCCCCCACCTTTTGGTGAACTTGACATTGCAGCAGTCTGTTTTCCAGAGGATAACTTTCTCAGGGATCTAAGCAGCACTCCAGTGGGAGGTTTCCTGCCCGCCAGCCTTGGCCTGTGGCACGTCAGTGAACTTCTTCACCTTTCAGAGGGCTGCAGTCCCATCTTGACTAATAAGCTCTGAATCTGCCTTTTGGTCGGAGTCGTCTCCCAAATTTCTCGCTTCTTGTGTCTTCTGCCTTAACTCTCGAGTTAAGTGTCTGTTTCCCATATCTGCTATTTCTATACCCCTTAGAGCTTTCTTTTACTTCCTCTGGTAGTTAACTACTAAACTACCTTCTACTGGTTAATAATTTTGTATATAAAAATTTCCCTGTTCAAATTACTGATGTGGTTTCCGCCTCCTGACTGGACACTGAATCTAAGCATCTAAACCATAATGTAGCTTGGAGGAGGGCATGACACTTCCCCGTGTGGGGGAAAGGGTAGTTGAGGCATTTACAAATGTATTAAAATGGCTCACTTCAAAAATAAGATCATGCAAATACACTCTACAGGTTCCTAGTGTGGACTTTAAGTACGTTATATGTTCATATTTGTATGTCATATTTATGCTCCCTACCATTTAGCTTGCACCCTTGTGACACTATATTACCATATTTGCTCACAGATATTACACACCCACATTTTGAGTGCACTATACACAGGATTATTATACTCATGGCATTTAATCATTTATACCAATGTATAATGTGCATCCTTATTTTTCCCTAAAATATTTGGGCAAAAAGTACACACTGTACATTGCAAAGTACAGTACTTTTGGATGACCTATAGGTATATTTCCTTTGAAATAGACAAGGAAGGCATACATGTGATATGAATTATCCACACAAAATAGGAGTAATTATTATTCCATTAAATAGGAGTTAGTTCAACAATGTATCAGTTAAACAGCCCTGGCTGGTGTATCTCAGTGAATTGAGTGCTGGCCAGTGAACCAAAGTGTCAGCAGTTTGATTCCCAGTCAGGGCAGATGCCTGGGTTGTAGGCCAGTTCCCCAGTAGTGGGTGCGTGGAAGGCAACCACACATTGATGTTTCTTTCCCTCTCTTTCTCCTTCCCTTCCCCTCTCTCTAAAAATAAGTAACATCTCAAAAAAATGTATCAGTTAAACAAGTGGACCAGCTGCCTACATATTGTAATCCCAGGAAGCATCATTAAGATAATCAGTATGGTAGAGTTTTGTCAGAATCGACTTATTTAAGTTACCTAGCTCTGGCTGGTGTAGCTCAGTGGACTGAATGTCAGCCTACAAACTGAAAAGTCAACGGTTCGATTCCTGGTCAGGGCACACAGCTGGGGATGTGTGAGAGGCAACTGATCAACGTATCTCTCGCACATCGATATTTCTCTTTCCCACCCCTTTCCCCTCTCTTAAAAAAATAAAATCTTAAAAAAATGTTATTTACATGTACATTTTTGTATTGAGTTTATCTTGGAAGTTATAGTGATCAAACTTGCAAAGTCATTTTTTGAATTTTTTAATTGTTATTTAGGAAAGTAATTACACAGGAAATAGCTTCTTTCCTGGCTGTGTTTATTGCATCCACACTCCACAATGTGGACCTTCTAAACTTTAATCTGCCTTTGTTGTACTGGAGCACAACTCACTTTGCTTCTTCAGGAGCCTCTCTGCCTCTCATCAGGCACAGGTTATGTGAAGGAACCTCCTCAGGTTTCCTAAGGTGCAAACTAACCTTCAGGCTGGCTCCACTTCACTGATCACAGAGAAAGGCTGCGGTAAGTCTTCATTTGAGCAGTACTATCCACTCTGGATGTTCCTGGAATTGTAATCTTTTGTTTTAACTTCTTTTTTAATTTAAAAGTTTTAATATGTTTTATTGATTATGCCATTACAGTTGTCCCATTTCCCCCACTTCATTCCCCTCCACCATGCACACCCCCCAGGCCCCCTTTAGTTCATGTCTATGTGTCTCAAGTTCTTTAGATTCTCTATTTCCCACACTATTCTTGCCCTCCCCCCGTCTATTTTCTACCTACCATCTATACTACCCATTCTCTGTAGCTTCTCCCCCCTTCTCCTCCTCCCACTCCCCTGTTGCTAACCCTCCATGTGATCTCCATTTCTATGGTTCTGCTCCTGATCTAACTGTCCTCTTAGATTGCTTCAGTTTTAGGTGTGGTTGTTTTTTTTTTTTTTAATAATTTTTTTTTAATTTATTTATTTATCTTTAGAGGGGAAGGGAAGTCCTTGAGAAAGGGGAGAAACATCAATGTATGGTTGCCCTTTTCCATCCCCTGCTGGGAACTGGCCTGCAGGGAACCGGCCTGCAACCCAGGCATGTGCCCTGACTGGGAATTGAACTGCGATTGTCTGGTTCGCAGGCCCGAGCTCAATCCACTGAGCTATACCAGCCAGGGCGGTGTGGTTGTTAATAACTGTGAGTTTGCTGTCCTTTCACTGTTCATATTTTTTATCTTCTTTTTCTTAGATAAGTTCCTTTAACATTTCATATAATAAGGGGTTGGTCATGATGAACTCCTTGAACTTGACCTTACCTGAGAAGCACTTTATCTGCCCTTCCATTCTAAATGAAAGCTTTGCTGGATAGAGCAATCTTGGATGTAGGTCTTTGGATTTCATGACTTGGAATACTTCTTTCCAGCCTCTTCTTGCCTGTGAGGTCTCTTTTGAGAAGTCAGCTGACAGTCTGATGGGAACTCTTTTGTAGGTAACTGTCCCCTTAGCTCTTGCTGCTTCTAGGATTCTCTCCTTCATTTTAATCTTGGGTAATGTAATTATGATGTGCCTTGGTGTATTCCTTCTTGAGTCCAACTTCTTTGGGACTATCTGGGCTTCTTGGACTTCCTGAAAGTCTATTTCCTGTGCCAGATTGGGGAAGTTCTCCTTTATTATTTGTTCAAATACGTTTTCCACTTGTTGCTATTCCTCTCCCCCTTCTGGTACCCTTATAATTCAGATGTTGGAACGTTTAAAGATGTCCTGGAGGTTCCTAAGCCTGTCCTCATTTTTTTGAATTCTTGTTTCTTCATTCTTTTCTGTTTGGTCATTTTTTTCTTCCTTCTGGTCCACTCCCTTGATTTGAGTCCCAGTTTCCTTCCCATCATTATTGGTTCCCTGTACATTTTGCTTCATTTCACTTAGTGTAGCCTTCATTTTTTCATCTAATTTGTGACTAAACTCAACCAGTTCTTTGAGCATCCTGATCACCAGTGTTTTGAATTGTGCATCTGATAGGATGGTTATCTCTTGGGCACTTAGAAGTATTGGCTCTGCGGCTTTGAGCTGTTCTTCTTCTTGAGCCATATTTTTTTTGTCTGTTTGCACCTGTTACATATGAGGGGCAGAGGCCTAGGTGTTCACCAGGGTGGGGCAACCCAGTCCCTGGGTTGTGATGCTGTATGTGGGGGTGGGGTCAGAGAGGGACAATAGCTTCTTTTTCCCTGCTCTCTCTCAAATTTTGGTCCCCTATGCTGCTTCCCACCAGCAAATTGGGCCCTTCTGGTGCTAGTTCCCAGATGTATGGGCTTGTGCACCCTCCAGAACCCTGTGGGTCTCTCCAAGAAACTCTCCAAGAGCTGGAAGCATCTCCCAGCACCTTGACTCCCAAAAGTTTTTCCAATTGGTGCTTTTAAGCTTTAATTCCTGGTGCTGGGGCCCTGGGTTGCATGGTCTGTCTTACTGCTTGCTCCTTTGCCTGGTTTTTCTGCACACAAATATGTGACCACGGTCAGTCAGCTGCCTTGTGTCTTCACTGGGTCTGCCCATTGCCACCTTGCGCCTGTGATCTGCCAACTGGCACCTGCGTGCCTGGGTTAGTCCGGCAGCTTTTTCCTGCTTTGACCCCTCTCCACCAGCCGCTGACTCTGCCCCTCTTACCAGTCTGGAAGAACGGTTCGTTGTTGTCAGACTCTGGTACTGTTCAATTTTCTCTCTGTTTTGGTTGCATTCTGGTTTCTAAATATTTGTTGTTCATAAACTTGGTGATGCAAGGAGGTACAGTGTGTCTACCTACACCTTCATCTTGGCCAGACGTTGGAATTGTAATCTTTTACCATCTTTTAGTAACTCTTCAACTATTAGCCATGAAATCTTTTCTTTATATTGTTAAGAAAAACTATTTAAAACCCATAAATTGGCAAGAATTTTGGTGTCATGTCCTGTCACTGTCACCTTGAGACATTAATAGGCTCATAAAAATATTATACAAGGTCTTTCCAAAAGGTATCCAGCCATGTAATATGAAAAATATTGATGTTTATTGAAGAAGATGCAAGATTCAAGAAATACTGTACATAGGACAATGATGTCTCAGTCCCCTTCAAAGTAGGCACCTTGGGACCTTATACAGTTCTCTCAATTGCCATTAGTTGCCCCGTTGTATTTTCCTGAATCTCATCAACAGTCCGAAATCTCTTCCCTTTCAAAGGTTTAGTTTTGGGAAAAGCCAGAAGTTGCAGGGCACCAAATATGGGCTGTAGGGGGACTGAGTCACCTGGGTGATTTGATGTTTTGCCAAAAAACCTGCATGAGATGTGATGCAGGAATGAGCACGTTGTTGAGGTGAAGCTGCCACTCACCAGTTGCCCATTGCTGTGTCCTTCTGAATCATCTGAATAGTTTTCATGGAGAAATGTTCAAGCTTAACACAACATCTAATACAGATTTATTGCTCTACTCACTCATTTTGTATGTTTTTTTCTTTTAAAAAGATTTTATTTATTTTTAGAGAGAGGGAAAGGGAGAGAGAACTAGAGGGAGAGAACCGCTGATGTGTGAGACAAACATTGGTTGCCTCTTGCTCCCCAACTGAGAACCTGACCGATAACCCAGGCATGTGCCCTGATCAGGAATGGAAACAGTGACCTCTTAGTTTGTGGGAGATGCTCAACCCAGTGAACCACACCAGTCAGGGTTCACTCAATCATTTTGAATGTGACAGCCACACAGTACACATGCTCACTCAGTGGTGTCTACCACTCCCACTGACCAGTACAGTGAAGTTATTATTGTTTATGCATGCATATTCCAGTCCACTCTTCTTGGCTGCCAGGTTACATTGATGCACAAACCATTCTTGTTATATTAACAGTGACTGGAGTTTTTCTGGAAAGACCTGGTATAATTATCTAGGGGATATATCAGTGTTTGACTTTGGTTTTTAATCATAAATTAAAGGCTTGTTTTCTGTGAAGTTACAGTAGAAAAGATAACCCCAAAGATTACAATTATTTCCCTGCAGGGCATTAATCACTTTTTCTTCTGTAACTCAGAATACTTATTTCAAACTGCCTTTTACTGGTGGATAATAAATATCCTCTTCTCAAAATGCTGTTTGAATCTACTTTATATTGTACTAGTTCCATCACTGACATTAACTGAATAAATTCTTTAATTTTTATATTTGGCTGAGAGTCATGTTTATGACATTATGAAAATACTTTATGAAACATTACATTATTGTAATGTATTTATGAAACATTACTTTGCATTATGAAAATAAAATAGTTTTAGAAACATAGGTTTTATAGAAGGAACTTTATACTAATTGTGAGTATAAAACTGTGAATACCCAGTGATTTAAAAGATAAATACATAGCAAATTTCCCATGTAACAAATGTAGAGCAGAAATAATGCGGTATATGTTATAATGTATATAATCCTCCTTCCCCTGCAGAGTTGAAGAGAAGCCTGGTGAGTGGAAGAGACTTTCTCAATATAGGGCTGGGATCAGATCCTCTATTCTAAATGGAAATCTTCTTGTCTGATTCTCATGGATCCCCTTCTCATTTTATTAGTGTGCTCATCCACATAGCTGAGCACCCTCCAGCTTCTATTTAATTTAAGAGTCCCTGCCTGGTATTTCCATCACTTGCTTCTTTCTATAACATCTATTATCCATCGCCTTCTTCACTTACCTTCCTGCCTCTTCCTTTGTGGTCTCAGTGATGAGTATATGTGATGGAGTGCAGAGATCTTAAGCCAGAGGGAGAAGATCCCCCAAATAAGGCAGGCCAGGGAGATTTGGGAGAGTCAGGGTGTATCATCAGGAGTCCTCCTGCCCAGATGTCTTTTACTTCCCCTCATTGGGATGCCCTGTGTGTTCACCAACACAGTTCTTTGGGGAAAATTCTCTCTTAGGTTAGGCCCAGATTGATCATCTTTTCCTTGGCACTGGGAGTGTTCTCTGGCTTGTTTCACTTCCTTTGTTCCCATCTTCTTTTCTCCCTTATTTCTCTCTTTTTCCTCTAATTTTTCAGCCCTGATAGCTACATGGCCTCTCCAATGGAGGTGAAGGGATGCTGTCATAATCCTGTATGATAAAGACGATTATTTATGTTTCACCTAAAAACATTCTCTTGGGTTCCTCCAGAGACATGAATCCCACATTTGGGAGTGACTGGGAATATTGCCACTTGGAACTTTAAGAAGTGCCTCTGAGAGGAGCACTGTGGTGAAGTGAACATAGCCCTGGTTTTCTATAAACACATGCCTGATTGAGCCGAGTAATATTCCATTGTGTAAATGTCCTATCTCATCTATTGACAGACCCTTGGGCTGCTTCCATATCTTAGTGATTACAAATAATGCTGCAATGAACATAGGGGTGCTTATGTTCTTTGGAATTAGTGTTTTGGATATATTCCCAGAAATGGAATCACTGGGTCAAAAGGTAGATTCCATCCTGGCTGGAGTAGCTCAGTGGATTGAATGCCAGACTGCGAACCAAAGGGTTGCTGGTTTGATTCCCAGTCAAGGTAGGTGCTTGGGTCGAGAACCAGGTCCCCAGTGGTCGGGTGGCGCACAAGAGGCAACCACACATTGATGTTTCTCTCCTTCTCTTTCTCCCTCCCTTCCACCTCTCTTAAATAAATAAATAAAAATCTTTAAAATAAAAGGCAGATCCCAAACTTTGTTATTGGAAATGGAGGAAGAGAAGGTGGCTGCTGGCTGGATGGGCTACAAGTGTTACTGTAGTTCTCAGCTGGGTGGGAGGTCCCAAGTTTGGGGCCTTTGGAATTGAGAAATAATGGCTTCTCCCTAATAATTTCACATTATTTTCTTCATTTGCCCAGCCAACAGTTTGGTTTAGGTCTTAATGGTTTCTGTTCCCTGTTACTGGACAGGGCTCAGGCCATGAGTGGGTCTGCCTAGGACTAGCTGTTAGTGTGTGGGTTCTTGACTCTGTGTAGGAAAGATTTTGCAATACAAATCCAGGTGACTATGAGGATACATTTATTAAACCTGGGGAGAGTGAAACCAGGAAGGGCTTAGCATAGAAGAAGCGACTGAAGAGCCTAGGCTGAACTGTTTTAGCTCACTGGGGAGTCAGAAAAGAGGGGGCCTTGGGGACAGGTTCAGGAGATTAGCCTGGGACAAGGTGCCAGCTTCCCATTGCCTTAGAGTTTAGGAGATGCATGTGGGGGATTGTGGGTCCTTTGCCTTCAGGATTTTATCATTCTCTTGCAGGTGGGAATCTTAGGGGAGGTCTCAGGGGAGGGTATTCATCAGTTTTCCAGGTGTGCCATTTCAGGATTGTGGTCTCCACTGATTGGTTACTGACAGGTCAGGGGGTCTTCAGTCATTGCAGTTGGTTCTGGTGTCACCCTGCTGGTTTTGCTGCTTTTTGGGGACTGGTTTTGAAATACAACTGAGGCCTAAATGTTATCTCTAGGGAGGTGACCTTCTGTATCTGGCTATAATTGCTCAGCCAATTTCTTCAGCTATCTGTCTTAGTTGCCCTATTCCACTTGCCAAAGAACCATTCTAGATTCTTACTATCCCGTCTCATTCTAGGCTGTTGCACTTGTCTCCTAATATGCCCAGTTTTCTCTCTACATTAATTCATTCTTTTACTCATAAAACACTGAAAACAGTATACACCAAGCAATGTGTGCCTGAGGTACCATGCCCAAGCTTAGAATTTGTTTGAAAATTTTATTAAAAAATTCCAGGGGTTCTGGCCAAGATGGAGGCATAGGTAGAAACTCTTCCTTGCACAGCCAAAAGGAGGATAATAACCAATCTAAAGTCAATAAACAACCAGAAGTGCCAGAAAATCAAAGTGCATGGAACTCTGACAACCAAGGAACTAAAGAAAAAAATAAACCAGAACAACTAGACCAGTAAGGCATGGACTGTGCAAATCGGCTCAGAAAAACTGCAGCGAGGCAGTGGGCCGGGCGGGTGGGGATGGCTGCGGGGAGGTGTTGGGCTGTGAGGGCAGGGTTGACTTAAGGAGAAACTGGGGCTCAGAGCTCACTGTGGACTATGGCGGTTGCTGTGGTGGGAGAAACTCCCAGTCTCACACAAGAGTCCGCTGGAAAGTGCACTAGAGATGACAGGCAAGCTGCTTTATTCCCTCTGTGGCCCCTCCCCCACATGTAGCACAGCATTGCAGTAACATGGGTTGCCCTGCCCAGGTGAATAACTAAGGTCCTGCCCCCTTACAACCTATCAGCTGCACCAAGACAAAGAAATAGGGCCCAAATAAAAGAACAGAGCAAAACCTCAGAAAGAGAACTAAATGATAAGGAGACAGCCAATGTATCTGATGGAGAATTTAAAGCCTTGGTAATCAAAACACTAGCAGATCTGATTGAGCTTGGTTGAAAAATGAAAAAACAGATGAAAGATACTCAAAGTGAAATAAAGCAAAATATTCAGGGAACCAACAGTAATGGGAAGGAAACCAGGACTCAAAGCAACGATTTGAAACAAGAGGAAGAAATAAATATCCAACTGGAACAGAATGAAGAAACAAGAATTCAACAAATGAGGAGAGTCTTATAAACCTCTGGGACAATCTGAAACGTTCCAATATCTGAATTATATGGGTGCCAGAAGGAGAATAATAACAGCAAGAAATCGAAAACTGATTTGAACAAATAATGAAGGAAAATCTCCCCAATGTGGCAAAGGAAATAGACTTCCAGGAAATCCAGGAAGCCCAGAGAGTCCCAAAAAAGTTGGACCCAAAGAGGAACACACCAAGGCACATCATCACTGTTACCCAAGATTAAAGATAAAGAGAGAATCCTAAAAGAAACAAGAGGAAAGGAGAGAATTACCTACAAAGGAGTGCCTGTAAGGCTATCAGCTGATTTCTCAAAAGAAACCTTGCATGCAACCTTTCCCACCACCACTTTCCCCCACCTTTCCCAACCCCTCCTCCCATTCTCAATCCTACCCCCTTTCGGCTTTGTCCATCTGTCCTTTATATATGTTCATTTACAACCCTTTCCCTTTTTTCCAACGTTATTTCCCTTCCTCCTCCCCCTCTGGTTACTGTCAGTTTGTACTTAATTTCAGTGTTTCTGTTTATATTTTACTTGCTTGTTTGTTTTGTTAATTAGTGAGATCTCCACTTATTGGTGAGATCATATGGTATTTGTCTTTTACCACCTGGCTTACTTCACTTAGCATAATACTCTCCAGTTCCATCCATGTTGTTTCTGCCACCTAGTGTTCCATTGTGTAAATGTACCATAGTTTATCGATCCACCCATTTACTGATGGGCACCTTCCAGCACTTGGCTATTGTAAATTGTGCTGCTATGAACATTGAAAGTTCTTTTGAATTAGTGTTTCAGGATTCTTAGTGTATAATCCCAGCAGTGGGGTTACTGGATCAAAAGGAAATTCCATACTGTTTTCCACAGTGGTTGCACCAGTTTGCATTCCCATCAACAGTTTGCATTCCCACCAGCAGTGCACTAGGGTTTTCTTTTCTCCACAACCTCATCAGCACTTATTGTTTGTTGATGGCCATTCTGACCATCAGAATAGGTGATGTGGTATCTCATTGTGGTTTTAATTTGCATCTCTCTGATGGCTAGTGATGATGGGCATCCTTTCATATGTCTCTGGGCCCTCTGTATGTCCTTCTTGGAGAAGTGTCTGTTCAGGTCCTTTGCCCACTTTTAATTGAATTGTCTGTCTTCCTGGTGTGGAGTCATGTGAGTTCTTTATATATTTTGGACATCAAACCCTTGTTTGAGATAATTGGCAAATGTATTTTCCCATACAGTTGGTTCCCTTTTCATTTTGCTGGTGTTTTCTTTAGCCATGTAGAAGCTTTTTATTTTGATGAAGTCCCATTTGTTTATTCTTTCCTTTATGTCCCTTGCTCTAGTGGACATATTGGTGAAAACATTGCTGCATGGAATGTCTGAGATTTTCCTGCCTATCTTCTCTAGGACTCTTATGGTATCACAACTTATATTTAAGTCTTTTATCCATCTTGAGTTTATTTTTGTATATGGTACTATTTTTGTGTAAGTTGGTGACCTAGTTTCATTGTTTTGCATGTACTTGTCCATATCTCCAAGCACCATTTGTTGAAGAGGCTATTGTTATTCCATTTTATGCTTGCGCCCACTTTGTCCAATATTAATTGACCATAGAGACTTTGGTTTATTTCTAGGTTCTCTATTCTCTTCCATTGATTTATGTGTCTGTTCTTATACCAGTAGCAGACTGTTTTGACTACCGTGACCTTGTTATATAGTTTGATGTCAGGTTTGGTGATCCCACCTAGTTTGTTCTTCTTTCCCAAAACTGCAGCAGCTATTCAAGGTTGTTTATGGTTCCATAGAAATTTTTGAAATGTTTGTTCTATATCTGTGAAATATATTTTTGGTACTTTAATAAGGATTGCATTGAATCTATAAATTTCTTTGAATCTGTAAATATATAAAGTGCATATGGACATTTGATGATGTTAAATCTTCTAATCCATGAATATGGTATGTGCTTCCATTTCTTTGTGTCTTTCTTAATTTCTTTCTTCAGTGTTGTGTAGTTTTCTGAGTACAAATCTTTCATCTTTATCTTCTTGGTTAGGTTTATATCTAGGTTCTTTATTTTTTTTTTTGCTATAGGAAATGGTATTTTTTCCCCTGATTTATTTTCTGATATTTCATTGTTGGTGTACAAAAATGCCTTCAATTTCTGAGTATTGACTTCATGAACTGCTGTTTTGCCAAGTTCACATTTTAGGTCAAGTAGTTTTTCTGGTGGAGTCAGTAGGGTTTTCCATGTACACTATCACGTCATCTGCAGTGACAGTTTTGCTTCCTCCTTTCCAATCTGGATGCATTTTATTTCCTCTTCTGGTCTGATTGCTGTGGCTAGGACTTCTAATACTATGTTGAATAGAAGTGGTGAATGTGGACATCCTTGTCTTGTTCCTGATCTTAGTGAGAAAGCTTTTAACTTTTGCCCATTGAGTATGATGTTGGCTGTAGGGCTCTTGTATATAGCCTTCATTATGTTGAGAAATGCTCCCTTTATTTCCACTTTGCTCAGTGTTTTTATCATAAGTGAGTGCTGTACCTCATCAAATGCTTTTTTTCTGCACATATTAATGTGATCGCATGATTTTGCCTTTCTTTTGGTTTATGTGATATAGTTTATTTACTGACTTGCAAGTATGGTACCATCCTTGCATTTCTGGGACAAATCCCACTTGATCATGGTGTATGATATTTTTAATGTATTGCTGGATGTGGTTTGCCAATATTTTGTTGAGGATTTTAGCATCTATGTTCATCAGCCATATTGGCCTGTAGTTTTCTTTCCTTGTGTCTTTATCTGGTTTTGTGATGATGCTGGCTTCATAAAAAGAGTTTGGGAGTCTCCAATCTTCTTGGATTTTTTTGGAATAGTCTGTGAAGAATAGGGGTTAGCTCTTCCTTAAGTGTTTTATAAAATTCTGTTAAACCATCTGTTCCAGGGCTTTTGTGTGTTGGTAGTTTTTTGATTATTGCTTCAACTTTGTCAGCTGTTATTGGTCTGTTCAGTCTTTCTGCTTCTTTCTTTCAGTCTTGGAAGATTATATTTTTCTAGAAATTTGTCCATTTCACCTAGGTTTTCAAATTGCCTGGCATACAGTTCTTCATAGTAATTTCTTACAATCCTTTCTATTTCTGTGGTATCAGTTATAATCTCTCCTTTTCCATTTTTGACTGTGTTTATTTGGGTCATATCTCTTTTTTCTTGATGAGCCTGCTTAAAGGCTTGTTGATTTTGTTTATCTTTACAAAGAACCAGCTCCTGGATTTATTGATCCTTAGAACCCTGCTTTTAGTCTCTGTGTTGTTTAATTCTGCTCTGATCTTGGTTATCTCCTTCCTTCTACTTGCTCTGAGCTGTCTTTGTTGTTGTTCCTTCAATTCTTATAGATGTAGGGTTAGGTTGTTTGTTTGAAATGTTTCTCCCTTTTTTAGGTAGGCATGTATCACTATGAACTTCTCTGTCAGGACTGCCTTTGCTGTGCCCCATAGGTTTTGGACTGTTGTAAGTTCATTTTCATTTGTGTCCAAAAAGTTTATTTCTTTCTTAATCTCATTCTTGACCCATTCATTGTTTAATAGCATGTCTTCAATCTCCATGAGTTTGAGTGTTTTTTCCTTGAGGTTGCTTTCTAGTTTCAGGCCCTTGTGGTCTGAGAAGATGCTTGATGTGATTTCAATTATTTTGAATTTGTCGAGGCTTGTTTGTGTCTTATCATGTGGTCTGTGTTTAAAAATGTTCCATGTGCATTTGAAAAGAATGTGTATTTTTCTTCTTTGGGATGCAAGGTTCTATATGCATTTAAGTCCATTTGATCTAGTGCTTCATTTATATCCATGATATCCTTGGTGATATTTTGTTTGAAAGATCTATCCATTTTTGACAGTGGGGTGTTAAGATCCCCTAGTATAAGTTTGTTGCTATTTATAGCTTTCTTGAAGTCCTCCAAGATGTTTCTTATATATTTTGTTGCTTCTATATTGGGTGCATATACTATCTCAATATTTATGTATTCTTAATGGATTCTTCCATTGAGTATTATGAAGTCTTTTTTTATGTCTTTTAAAAAATTATTTTATTGATTATGCCATTACAGTTGTTCTATTCCCCCTTCATTCCCCTCCACCCTGCACCCGCCACCCCTACTATTCCCCCCTTTAGTTTATGACCATGTGTCTCAAGTTCTTTGGATTCTATATTTCCCATACTATTCTTGCCCTCCCCTTATCTATTTTCTACCTACCATCTATGCTACTTATTTTCTGTACCTTCTCCCCTCCTCTCTTCCCACTCCCCTGTTGCTAACCCTCCATGAGATCTTCATTTGTATGGTTCTGCTCCTGATCTAGCTGTCCTTTTAGCTTGCTTTTATTTTAGATGTGGTTGTTAATAACTGTGTGTTTGCTGTCCTTTCACTGTTCATCTTTTTTAATCTTCTTTTTCTTAGGTAAGTCCCATTAACATTTCATATAATAAGGACTTGGTGATGATGAACTCCTTTAACTTGACCTTACCTGAGAAGCACTTTATCTGTCCTTCCATTCTAAATGAAAGCTTTGCTGGATAGAGCAATTTTGTGGTTGTAGGTCTTTGGATTTCATGACTTGGAATACCTCTTTCCAGCCCCTTCTTGCCTGTAAGGTCTCTTTTGAGAAACCTGCTGACAGTCTGATGGGAACTCCTTTGTAGGTGACTGTCCTCTTAGCTCTTGCTGCTTCTAGGATTCTCTCTTTCATTTTAATCTTGGCTAATGTAATTATAATGTGCCTTGGTGTGTTTCTTCTTGGGTCCAACTTCCTGGATTTCCTGGAAGTCTATTTCCTTTGCCAGATTGGGGAAGTTCTCCTTTATTATTTCTTCAAATAAGTTTTCCACTGGTGGCTGTTTTTTTCCCCCTTCTGGGACCCCTATAATTCGAATGTTGGAGCGTTTAAAGATGTCCTGGAGGTTCCTAAGTCTCTCCTCATTTTTTGAATCCTTGTTTCTTCATTCTTTTCTGTCTGGTCATTTTTATCCTCCTTCTGGTCCACTCCATTGATTTGAGTCCCAGTTTCCTTTCCATTACTATTGGTTTCCTGTGCATTTCCCTTCATTTCAATTAGTTTAGCCTTCATATGTTCCTCTAATTTGTGACTAAAATCAACCAGTTCTGTGAGGATCCTGATCTCCAGTGTTTTGAACTGTGCATCTGAAAGTTTTGGTATCTCTTGGTGTCAATTAGAAGTATTGGCTCTGGGGCTTTGAGTTCTTTCTTGAGCCATAATTTTTTGGTCTGATTGTACCCGTTAAGTATGAGGGTCTGAGCCTTAGGGGTGTCGGTGGGGTAACCCAGTCCCTGGGTTGTGACGCTGTATGTGGGGGTGGGGTCAGAGAGAGCAATGGCACTTGTTTGGAGCTCTCTTGAATTTTGGTCCCCCTCTGCTGCTTCCCACAAGCAAATTGGGCACTTCTGGTGCTGGTTCCTAGGTGTGTGGGCTTGTGTACGTTGTAGGACCCTGTGGGTCTCTCCAGTGAACTATCCTGTGATGCTGGGAGTCTCTCCCAGCACCTCAACCCCCACAAGTTTTTTCAGTTGGTGCTTTTAGGCTTTATTTCCCATCACTGGGGCCCTAGGTTGCAAGGTTTTTCTTATTGCCTGCTTTTTGCCTGGTTTATCTGCATGACAATGTGTGTCCTCAGCCAACTGCCTTGTGCACCTCACTGGGTCTGCTCGTTTCCTCCCCTCACCCAGGTTGCCAACAACCGCCTTTTCCTGCTGGGACCCCTCTCCACCGGCCTCTGACTCTGCCCCCTTATTGGTCTGGATGAATAGTTTGTTGTCAGACTTTGGTACAGTTCAATTTTCTGTTTGTTCTGGTTGTTTTTATGTTTCTAAATCTTTGTTGTCCTTAAATTTGGTTGTGCAAGGAGGTACAGTATTTCCACCTATGCCTCTACCTTGGCTGGAAGTCCTAAAATCTTTTCTAAATAATTCTAATGCCCTTGTCACCTTAGTGCTTGGCATCTATTCAAATTTCTCCCAATTTGAAATATTCTGATTCTTAGTATGACAAGTGATTTTCTTTTAAAACCTAGAGTTTTATGTTGTTATGAGAGTATAGATCTTATTTAAATAATCTGCTTTAGGTGGCTTTAAAATATTCTCTTTTGAGGACATGGTCATTGATTTTAGGAGAGAGGGAAATATGGAGAGAGAGAGAGCCACACTAGCCAGGATTAGCTGGCTTTTTTTGGTACTTCTCTGGCAGGGGGAGTGAGGGGGCAGCACTGCTTCATTTCTATCAGGTAAGGAAGAAGGCCTATTTCTCCACTTGACCTCTGCTAGTTTGTGATGAGGGAATGCTCCTTGTTACTTACTACTGGGCAGGGGTAGGAATTGTGGTTCTCCATCTGTTTTCCATTGATATTGTAGTGAAGATAGCCTCAATTTCTTTCTTTTTTAAAAAGAAATATATTTGATTGATTTTGCCATTACAGTTCTCCCAGTTCCTCCCTTCATTCCCCTCCACTTTGCCCACCCCCTCCCACCATTCCCCCTTTCGTTCATGTCCATGTGTCATAAGTTCTTTAGCTTCTACATTTCCCATACTATTCTTGCACTCCCCCTATTTTCTACCTACTATCTATGCTACTTATTTTCTGTACCTTCTCCTCCTCCCAGTCCTCTGTTGCCAACCCTTCAGGTGATCTCCATTTCTATGGTTCCACTCCAGATCTAGCTGTCACTTACTTTGCTTTTGTTTTAGGTATGGATGTTAATAACTGTGTGTTTGCTGTCCTTTCACTGTTTATATTTTTTTATCTTCTTTTTCTTAGATAAGTCACTTCAACATTTTATATAATAAGGGCTTGGTGGTGATGAACTTGAACTTGAGCTTATCTGAGAAGCACTTTATCTGCCCTTCCATTCTAAATGAAAGCTTTGCTGGATAGAGCAATCTTGGATGTAGGTCCTTGCCTTTCATGACTTGGAATACTTCTTTCTAGCCCCTTCTTGCCTGCAAGGTCTCTTTTGAGAAATCAGCTGACAGTCTGATGGGAACTCCTTTGTAGGTGACTGTCCCCTTAGCTCTTGCTGCTTCTAGAATTCTCTCCTTCATTTTAATCTTGGGTAATGTAATTATAATGTGCCTTGGTGTGTTCATTCTTGGATCCAAAACCTTTGGGACTCTCTGAGCTTCCTGGACTTCCTGGAAGTCTATTTTCTTTGCCAGGTTGGGGAAGTTCTCCTTTATTATTTGTTCAAATAAGTTTTCCACTTGTTGCTATTCCTCTCCCCCTTCTGGTACCCATATAATTCAGATGTTGGAGTGTTTAAAGATGTCCTGGAGGTTCCTAAGCCTCTCCTCATTTCTTTGAATTCTTGTTTTTTCATTCTTTTCTGTTTGGTTGTTTCTTTCTTCCTTTTGGTGCACTCCATTGATTTGAGTCCCAGTTTTTTTTTCATCACTATTGGATCCCTGTTTATTTTCCTTCGTTTCACTTAGTGCAGTCTTCATTTTTTCATCTAATTTGTGACTAAAATCAACCAGTTCTTTGAGCATCCTGATCACCAGTGTTTTGAACTGTGCATCTGATAAGTTGGTTATCTCTTGGTTGCTTAGAAGTATTGGCTCTGGGGCTTTGAGCTGTTGTTCTGCTTGAGCCATTATGTTTTGGTTGGTTCATGCCTTTTACATATGAAGGGCAAAAGCATAGGTGTGCACCAGATCAGGTCAATCCAGTCGCTGGCTTGTGACTGGGGGTGGGGTCAGAAATTGAGCAGTGGCATTTGTTCTGCTTTCTCGGATTTCATTCCTCTTTGCCACTTCCCACTAGCAAATTGGGCCCTTCTGGTGCTGGTTCCCAGGTGTGTGGGCTTGTGTACATTCTAGGGCTCTGTGTGTCTCTCCAATGAGCTTTCCTGTGAGGCTGGGAGTGTCTCCCAGCACCTCATCCCCTGAAAGTTTTTCCAATTGGTGCTTTTTGGCTTTATTTCCCTTTGCTGGGGCCCTGGGTTGTGTGGTCTGTCTCACTGTTCATTTTTTGCCTGGTTTATCTGCTCATAAATGTTTGACTGTGGTCAGCCAACAATCTGCGCCCTCACTGGGTCTGCCCATTGCCACTCCATGCCTGGGATCTTCCAACCACCTTTTGCGTGCCTGGTTGTTCTTGCAGTTTTTTTCTGCTGTGACCCCTCTCTGCCGGTTGCCGGCTCCGCCCCTCTTACTGATCTGGATGCATGGTTTGTTGTTGTTGGACTTCAGTACAGTTCAATTTTCTGTCTGTTTTGGTTGTGTTTTTGTTTCTAAATCTTTGTTGTCCTTAAATTTGGTTGTGCAAGGAGCTACAGTATTTCCACCTATGTCTCCACCTTGGCTGGAAGTCCCTCAATTTCCACTAGGCCTCCACTGATACAGTCTCACCCAGAAAGAAGCATTTCATTATCATCAGTTGTGTGGGTGGAAATGAAGACTCCCTATCAGGTTGTCACTGATGCCAAGGGTAAAAGGCCTTTACTAGCCAGTGGAGACAGGCATCCTGACTTTATTTTTGGCCCATCTCTGTCACCACACCACTGGGCTTGTTGGGGCACTTCATTACAACTTCAGGAGGGTAAAAGTCTATGCTCTTTACTGGGCCTTTGTTGGTGTGAATGGGCGTGGTACCACAGTTTTTTTTTTTTTTTTCCTGTGGTATTTGGCTGAACTAGACCCAAAAAGTTTTATGTCTTGCCAGGATGTTTTTTTATACCTTTGTTGGGGCTCCTCTTGATCTATGCCTATTGAGTTGCTAGCTTTTTTGGCTCAAAGTCTGGGATCCATAAGGCAGGAAGAAAATCCGGGGATCTCACCAGCATATTGTTCCTTGGGTTCCAAGATCCTATCTGGTCTTCCTTCTTTTTCCCATTTCCCAAGTCTTCTTATGTTTGTCTTATATACAACATCTAATGTTTTTAGTTATACTTGGTGGGCAAAGTAGGAAAAAGTAGGTCTACCCCATCTTTCTGGAGGCAGAAGTTCAACCTGCAAAGTTTATTTCTTTTCCTTACATCAGTTATTCTCCTGTGAAGGCCCTTTAGGTTAAATATGGCCAAGATCTCTAGAGGTATTGTAGAAATTGCAGACTAGAGAGAGTCTTACCTCCTTTTTCCTTCCACCTATTGTGCTCCTAAAATACACACTAAGATTGAACTATCTTAGGCAGCCACTGCCATCTAATTTGCTGTCAATTAGTAACTAAAATGTTTCCATGGGTATAAATGCAATTGTTTTAGGCCTACTCTGAGTTTTTGTTCTTTGTTCTTACTTGTTTCATACTTCTTACTTTTTGTTTGTCATATTTTCCTGTTTACTAAATTTCAACAAAGCATAAGTGTGTAGACTTATAGTCCCTCTTCTGGAGATCTGATCTAATCCTCATTATTTGAATATCCCTTATGTAGAAATGACCCTTTAGTCTGTATTCTTAAGTAAATTTCCCTTCCCTTCTGAGCTCTAGTTTATATATATAATATGTATATATACATATAATTATATATATACACACATATATACATACAATTACATCTCTTTTAAAACTGAAAAAACAAACAACATATTTTTCTCTGGATTTCTTTTTTCTATAAAAGGTGACTTTATTTATCAGCTACCAAGTGTCAAAAATGTGGAGTCATCTCTGAGTTTCACCAGCTACACATATATAGGTAGTTGTCAAAGGAAGCTTGTATCTCTGTCAAAATGATTCTCACATGTTTTATTTTTTATTTTATTCTCCTTGCCTCTAAATTAGTTTAGGCTCTTGCTTTTTTAATGCACTGCAATGTCTTTCTGATTGATCTCTTAGCTTCCTTTCACTTTTCTAAACCAGCAGATTAGTCTTTCTGAGAGACAACCCAGCTTATAGCTCGGTTTCTTATTGATAAATGAAACAAAAGCCCAAGCTCCTCCAGAACCGCCCTTTTAAAATTTCGACCTTATTCTCTTCTAACACCTTCAGTGTTTGCCAAATTCCAATCACTTAGTTACTGCCATTTGTCATATATTTTGCCATATCAAAATACACCCTGCATTATTTTTTATTTAATATTCTTCTTTAAAGTGACTCACCTTTTTACTTAATCTTATCATAACTCATTATGGCTCCCAAATAAAAGGCTTGATTAGCTGGATATACTTTTTTCCTAATTCACATAAAAGTAAATATTAAATGTCATTATTAAAATGTTTAATGGTTGAAAAAAGGGGAAGAGACTAGTCAAAGAACATGTGTGAGTGATCCATGGACATGGACAATGGTATGGAGATTGCCTGTGGGAGTGAGGGGTGGGCTTGGTATGTGAGGACAAAGGGAGAAAATTGGGACAACTGTAATAGAATAACAATACAAAATAAAATAAAATGTTTACTTGGGTACTGCTTGAAATCACCTTATACATCATTGGTGGTTTGGAGACTACACTTTAGGGAAGTTTGCTGGATACAACTTCTCTGCTCTACTCTGCAGAATACATTTTCCATGTTCTAGCCTTTTTTTGTTCCCTTACTCTCTATCCCAGTCAATTAAATTTAGTAAATATTGTGGTAGGCAATGAGAATGAAGATAATGGTAAGATGCAGATCTTCAAAGAATTTATAGTCCAGTAGAGGAGTTAGTAATATAGGGGCCTCAAACAATGCACAAATCCTACCTGTCTTTTTCTGATGCACAGCTCAAATTCTACTGCCTGTAAAAGTCCTTTGTGTATTATGTCTATCCAAGAGATTTTATTCTTCTGAATTTTTCTAGTTGTATTTACTACTCTGAATTGATTTTGATGTTCATATTTTTAACATTGTTTTAGTGTTCCCATTTATATTTATCTTCTTATTTATTTACTTTTTTAAAGAGAGAAGGGGAGGGAGGGAGAAAGAAAGGGAGGAAGAAAAACATCGATGTGTGGTTGCTTCTTATACACCCCCCATCTGGGGACCTGGCCCACAACTTAGGCAGGTGCCCTGATTGGGGATCAAACTGGTGACCTTTCATTTTGCAGGCCAGCACTCAGTCCACCGAGCCACACCAGCCAGGGCTATATTTATCTTCTTGATGATGATATTTTTGCATTACTCTTTGGATGTTGTACTTAATGGGGACTAAAAATACTTGTAAGTAGGGATATTCCATACTTTTTTTGAGAAAAAGAACTCCACATTTCTATAATCAGAACTTTTTTTTCAGAAGAATTGTATTTCCTGACAAGACACATTATAAACATACATTTAAAAAACTCACATTCGGAAGTTGAAATTTGAGACTAATAGATGTAAAAAGATGAAATTTCTGAAGGGACTTTTGTCAGATTGCAAGCAAACAAACTTTGTGACTAAAGAGAATGTAAGGAGTCTATCATTTTAACTACACCACAAAGCCTAGAAGATGATTTTGAGGTTGATATGTTGCAGTAAAATTATTCAATTCTATTGTGTTAGTTTATAAAATCTGGTCCTATTTTTCTTTAATGTGACCTTCTTTATTGTTGTCCCCAGCATCTCCACTCTGGTCTATATTCTTCTTCTTCTTCTTCTTCCCCTTTACTTCATCCTTTTTTTCCCCATAGAATCTCCTTCTGTGTCCTTGCTCTCCTTTTTGTCCTCAGTTCTTTTCTTGTCATTGTCCCCTGTCCTGTCCTCATCTCCCTTCTTTTCCTTGTCCCCTGTCCTGTCCTCATCTCCCTTCTTGTCCTGGTCCCCTGCCCTGTCCTCATATTTCTTTTTGTACTTGTACCCTGCATTGTCATCTCCTTTCTTGTCCTTGTCCCTTGTCCTGTCCTCATCTCCCTTCTTGATATTGTCTTCATTTTTGTCCTTTCCCTTCTCCTTGTATATTTTCTCTTTTATGTTCTTTTCCTCCTTCTTGTCTTTATCTGCCTTTTTGTCTTTATCCTCCATCTCATCATCTCCCCTTTTTTTCATGTTTACTCTTTGTTCCTTTTTTTCACCTTCATCATTTTCACCATTTCCTTTCTTTGATTGAACTTTATCTGTTTTCTTTTCTATGTCCATGTCCTCAATATCTTTCCTTTTGTCTTTTTCCCCTCTCTTCTCTTTCTTAATCTGAGTTTTCTCAGGAAGTTCTTTAACTGTCACTTCAGTTTTCTGTTTTTGTCTCTTTTCACAGGTTTTCTCAGGGCCACTTAGTTTTCCCTTGTGCAGATATTTAGGACCAGTTTGACTATTTTGTGATGGAACTGCCCAAATTTTCAAATGATTATTCTGTTTTGGCATAGTTTTCCTTGCTTCTATAGTGACAGTTTTTGCCTTTGTCTTTGAACCTTCTTTCAAATTATCTGAAAATATAACAAAGCATATGATAAATGTGCATCATTCAGAAGTTAATTTTTATGCTGTCATTTTTTCATCAGATACTTTTACTATGCATTGTTTGAGGCAATAAATTTGTTTTCCAAATAATATAAAATTTGTGAAGCTGTGTACACAAAGGATTAGATAAGAGGCCCTTGAAATATGGAATCTTCAGGACTTAAACTGAAAAAAGGGAAAAATACAACACAAAGGAATTGGTAATTGCTAAGTGAAATATACTGGAGTATATGATTAAAATTAACAGAGATATAAACTGAAAAGGAGAAATTTTACTGAAACAATTATTAAGAGATAAATTAATTGATCTTGAATGTTTGCTTCTATCATGTTTTGATACCTTTTTCCTTATTTAATCTAAAGAAAACATAACAAGAGATAATGGATACAAAATATAATTTAAGCATGTATTGAGACTTAGGGTTCTCCCTGAATTGGGAATGGGTCAAAAGTTTAATGAGAGCTCATGTTATGTATCATAGTGTTATCTGATAAGAGTCCTAGATACCAGAAACTGGACACTCAGATTATTCAATTAGTTCTACCCACCTGTGGATGACAATTACTCTCTAACTGCTCTTTGTTTTGGCTGGAACTTAGATGAGCATTTTGTGTTGGGGTATAGCATTATCTGTACTGGACACTCTTATCCCTCTATCTCCTGTCTACAGTATATTCTCAAAGGAAAGTTAACATTTGGGGAGCTGGAATACACCTCCACTTGAAAATTGTGGGAATAAGCATAATGTAATTCATAATTTGTGAAACTGGACAGGTGATGTTGAGGGTAGAGAAATGGGGGAGAGTCCCTATAGAGATCCTCAACAGGGCTTTCAGCTTGGAATGTGAGTGTTGTGAAATGGTCTTGTTACTAGTTTTGAGAAGGCTTGTTAACTGAATAGTGGAGAGATCATTGGATAAAAAGTGAAAAAATATTTGAGTTCCATTGCTTATTATGTGGCCTTTTTCCTAGACTCTTAGTATTTTTGCATTTTAACTTTTTAATATGTATAATGAAGTTAATAATACCAGCCATATTTACCTTACAGAGTTATGTGAAGGTAAAATGAGATAAAATATATTAATATGCTATGTTTTAAAATTGCTGAAAGAGCATATGACAGATACATTTGAGGTTAACAATTTGCAGAACAATAGTGAATTTTACTGTAAAATGTAATTACTACAGTAGTCTTTTAATTTTAAAATATTTCATGGTCCTGGGCCAATAATATTGATTGGTATTATCATTTAAATATTTGTATAATATTTCATTTAAGTAACCATACATTTATTAAAACGGACCTCCTGTTGATGACTATTACTCTCAAATTTTATTATATTATTGTAAATAATACTGTGACAAACCACGTAATACAAAAGCTACTATTTTCCTAGGAAATACTTCTAGAAGTGCAACTTCTTAGTCTAAGGATGTGCACATTTTGTATTTCAAAACATATTGCCAAATGCAATCTTGAAAAGTTAAACCAAATTATCTCACTACCCAGTAGGGCATAGAATTAGAAATATGGCCACACTCTAAAAACATAATATTCTACAAACGTTTCCAATCTTTTGCAAAGTGATTAAATACAAAGTTCTTCTTTATTTGTATTTCTTTTATTTTTAATTTTAATTTTTTATTTTATTAATTATGCTATTACAGTTGTCCCATTTCCCCCCCTTCACTCCCTCTCCACCCTGCACACTCCCTCCCACCCACATTCCCCCCACTTTAGTTCATGTCCATGGGTCGTACATACAAGTTCTTTGGCTTCCACATTTCCTATACTATTCTTACCCTCCCTCTTTCTATTTTCTACCTACCATCTATGCTACTTATTCTCTGTACCTTTTACCCCTCTCTCCCCCTCCCACTCCCCTGTTGGTAACCCTTCATGTGATCTCCATTTCTGTGTTTCTGTTCCTGTTCTAGTTTGTTTGTTTTGTTTTTGTTTTAGGTGTTTGCTTAGTTTATTTTTGTTTTTGTTTTAGGTGTGGTTGTTAATGATTGTGAGTTTGCTGTCATTTTACTATTCATATTTTTTATCTTCTCTTTCTTAGATAAATCCCTTTAACATTTCATATGATAAGGGCTTGGCGATGACGATCTACTTTAGCTTTACCTTATCTGGGAAGCACTTTATCTGCCCTTCCATTCTGAATGAAAGCTTTGCTGGATAGAGCAATCTTGGATGTAGGTCTTTGGATTTCATGACTTGGAATACTTCTTTCCAGCCACTTCTTGCCTGGAAGGTCTCTTTTGAGAAATCCACTGACAGTCTGATGGAAACTTCTTTGTAGGTGACTGTCTCCTTTTCTCTTGCTGCTTCTAGGATTCTCTCCTTCATTTTAATCTTGGCTAATGTAATTATGATGTGCCTTGGTGTGTTTCTTCTTGGATCCAACTTCTTTGGGACTCTCTGAGCTTCCTGGACTTCCTGAAAGTCTATTTTCTTTGCCAGATTGGGGAAGTTCTCCTTTATTATTTGTTCAAATAACTTTTCTGTTTGTTGCTCTTCCTTTTCTCCTTCTGGCACCCCTATTATTTAGATGTTGAAATGTTTAAAGATGTCCTGGTGGTTCCTGAGTCTCTCCTCATTTTTCAAAATTCTTGTTTCTTCATTCTTTTCTGGTTGGATGTTTCTTTCTTCCTTCTGGTCCACACTGTTGATTTGAGTCCTAGTTTTCTTCCCATCACTATTGTTTCCCTGTGCATTTTCCTTTATTACACTTAGCATAGCCTTCATTTTTTCATTTAATTTGCTACCAAATTCAACCAATTCTATGAGTGTCCTGATTACTAGTGTTTTGAACTGTGCATCTAATAGGTTGCCTATCTCTTCATTGCTTTGTTGTATTTTTTCTGGAGCTTTGATCTGTTCTTTTGTTTGGGCCATTTTTTTTGTCTTGTCCCACCTGTTATATAGTAAGGGGCAGAGCCTTGTATTCACCCAGAGAGAGTAAACCATGTCACTATATTGTGATGCTATATTTGGGGAAGGAGTCTGAGAGGGAACAATGGTGCTTGCTCTTCTCTCTGCTGGCTTTCAGTCACTTCCCCCACTTCCCACAAGCAAATTAGGCCTCTCTGCTGCTGATTCCTGTGTGGGTGGGTGTGTGTACATTCTAGGACCCCGTGGGTCTCTCCAACAATTTTCCTGTGAGGCTGGCAGTTTCTCCTGATGCCTCAACCCCCACAGGTGTTTTTAATCAGTGGTTTGAGGCCTTGTTTCCCTATGCTAGGGCCCTGAATTGTGCAGTGTCTCTCACTCCCCAGTTGTTACTCTCAGTTTATCTGAATGTGAATGTGGGACTGCCCAGTCCGCAATTTGCTGCCCTGCTGGGTCTGCCCACTGCTGCATTGCTGGCCAGCTGCAGCCTTTCACGTTCTGTTCCACAATCCACTGCCTCACTGGGTTTGCCAGCCACCACCCGGCCGGCAGTCCTCTCTGCCCATCTGCCTGTGTCTACTCCTCCTACTGGTCTGGATGGATGTGTCTTCTTTAACTCCTTGGTTGTCAGACTTCCATACAGTTTGATTTTTCTGTCAGTCTTAGTTGTTTTTTGTTTTTATATTGTTGTTGTCCTTCTTTTGGTTGTGCCAGGATGCACAGTATGTCTGCCTATGTCTCCATTTTAGCTGGAAGTCAGTTTCCTATTTGTATTTCTTTAATTAACTAATATTTTTTGATCTTCAGCATTTGTTTTTTGATATATTACCAGTATGTTTTTCTTTATTTCTCTCCCTTGCAAAGATTATTATATAATGAATATAACATTTTTGTCAGTGTAGTTTTGTTTTCCAAATTTCTATTTGCTTTTCAAGCTTGTTTATGGTATTTTTTTAATACAGAAGTAAACAAAATAGATAGAGTTGAATTAATCAAACTTTTAAGTTACAGTTTTCATATTTTATATCTTTCTTAGAAAATAATCTTGCTTATCAATAGAGCGCTGTAGGAGGTTAGTTTACAAAGTAAAAATTTGTTTTATAATGCACATAAATAATATAATAATAATTGTGAAATAAGCCTAGTCTTGATAGGCTTGACATCTTAATAATGGAGTATACTGAGTACTATTAAAGACTTCCCCAAACTTTTAAATTTTGGACTTGTATTTACTAGAAAGCTGGGTGGCATCAAAAGAGAACAAAGTCTGAGGTCAGAAGAACTAACAACCGTGCTTGAACAGCAATAAAAACAAACAAACAAATAAAAAAATTACCCCTTTCCCCAGTTAGAGCACTAGCTGTGTGGCAAACCCCTGAGAGGCTGGGTTAATAAACATCACCAAATATGTTTAAAAAACCCCAACAAACCCCCCCACTGATTTAAACTATTAGTTTATCCCTTAGCAGTTTGGCAACCTGTGGGAAATGACCTTTCTGAGACTCAGCTATATTACATATGTTAAAGCATACTCATAACATAGTCAAAAATTGCTTCTTATGGCATATATTACTTAATAAATATTCTTACAATTTATTTTATTCGCTAATAGTTTATTTTTACTGCACTTTTTCCATTACCATTTATCCCCATTATACTGTCTTCCACCTCCTGCAATCCACCTTCTATTTCCTCCTTGCCCCTGCAATCACCACACTGTTGTCCATGTCCATGAGTCCTTGTCTTTTTTACTGTCTCTCTATCCTCCAACCCTCCTTTCCCCCTGTCACCGCACCACAGCTGTTAGCCTACTTCCTATCCATGAGTCTGTCTCTATTTTACTTGTTAGTTCAGCTTGTTCATTAGATTCCACACATGAGTGAAATTATATGGTATCTGTCTTTCTCTGACTGGATTATTTTACTTAAATCATGGTTAAAAATATTAATTGTAAAGAAAATTGGAAAGGTCCAAGGACAAAAAAAAAATCATTCGTAGTCCTACCACTCAAGGCCTGCCATTATTTATTTATTTTATTCTGTGCCTAACTACTTAGATTTTATTTTAATTTTATTTTTTGAAGAAATTATTTATTTATTTTGAGAGAGAGGGGAGATAGAGAGAGAGAGAGAGAGAAACATTGGTTTGTTGTTCCACTCATTTATGCATTCTACTTCTTGTATGTGCCATGACCAGGGGTCAAACCCATAACCTTGGTGTACGAGGATGATGCTCTAATCAACTGAGGAAACTGGCCAGGGTTAATTTTATTTTCTTTATGTAGTTGTGACTTACGTATTGTATAATTACATTCTAAGCAACTTTATACCAAGTTTTAGTCAATATTATGAGTCTTTTTCCGTATAATTACAAGCCCTATGCAAACAATTTTAATGGTGCTATATTATTTTGCATGGTAAATATGTCACAATGTTTTAGGTTTATATTTTTTGAGAAGGAAAGAGTGTACCTACAAGGTAATTGAGTGTAAAAAATTCAGTAATTATATTGTCTATCTAGAAATATTTGCAACCTGTGGGAAATGACCTTTCTGAGACTCGGCTATATTACATATGTTAAAGCATACTCATAACATAGTCAAAAATTGCTTCTTTTTGACTGTGCAAAAAGTGCAAACACTGAGTGTTTGCAAGACTGAGTTCTGTATATACTCTAAGGAAAAATATAAAATGAAGCTGGTATTAAAATGAGTGTCTGAAGAAAGCATTTAAATGAGGCGATCTCTGTTTCAGGCATCTGTCCTGATATGGAGGCATTTGGTAGCTTTCATTTATTTAATGGCTATATAAAAGCAAATATTACTATAGCAAATTTTATGATAATTATAAACTTTCCATAACTTCATAAAATAAATGATTCCCCTAGTTGAAGACTATTATTTTTAGAGAACAATTTTAAAATTAATATTATAGTTGACATGTAATATTGTAAACTTAGGTACTGATTTAATGCATTTATATATTGCAATATAGTGGCCACTGCAGTGTTAGCTAACACCTCTATCACATCCATAATTATCGTTTTTTGGTGTGGTGGGAACAATTAAGGTCTAGTCTCTTAACAACTTGAAGTTTATAATACAGTAATGCTATGATCACTATGTTGTGCATTAGATCTCCAGAAGTTATTTATTTACTTAGTATAAATTTGTACCTTCAAATATATCCCCATTTCTCCCATCCCTTAGCCCCTGGTAACTAGCATTTTACTCTGTTTTTACAAATTCAGCTTTCTTATGTTCCACATATAAATGATATTACAATCCTTTGTATTTCTTCAATGTAGGTTATTATTTTTCTTCTTTTATTCTGCTTTTACTTATTTGGTGCCTCTCTCTCTTTTTTTTCTTGATGTGTGTGGTTAAATGTTTGTCAGTCTTATTTATCTTTCCAAAGAAAAAGCTTCTGGGATTTCAGGGAAGATGGCGAGACAGTAGGATGGAGCAGATTCCAGTTCCCATACTCGTGGGTGAAAATCCTGGCAGATATATAGAGAAGCAGCACACTAATCCATCGATTATCCAGCATTTGTGAAATTAAAAGAACAGAGGTTGTGATGGAAGCTGAAACACCAGAAAGCGGCAGGTCAGTGGGGTCTTGGGGACCGGAGTAAAGACAAAGCAGTGGTGGGGGCTGGCGCCCCCGGCCAGGTGGCCCCGGTGCTGCCTCTAAGGCCAGGGACCAGAGCCATCAGTCTGAGACCAACACTAGAGGGGTCTGCCACAGGAGCCTGGGCACCCAGCGGCCCCAGTGGCCACCAGCATGGGCCAGCAGCTCCCCAGCTTCCTGTATAAACAAAACTGGACACCGGGCAGAGACCTGTCTGCTTGCCGGCTTGCATTATCAGGGAGGGTTACAAAGACACAAGGCCATGTTCAACTGCAGACTCTGTGATCGAAAGCCTGTGAGAATCTAGAGATGCATTGGCCTCATGGGTCTGGTTGGGGACTGAGCTAGTCTGAGAGACAGGCTGTCTGGAGAGTTTTGTTTTGTTTTGTTTTGCTTTGTTATTAAAAGTGGACTGAGGTGTTCTCCTGCCAGAGCAGCTTGGCTTGCTTCCCATCTGGCCTTGCAGCGAGCCAGGGGGAAAGCGGAGGCATTTGGGGATTAGCCACAGGACTGGGAAGTGCCCTGCCAGTTTCGCGGGTCCTGGAAGGCCTGGCTGATGAGTGTGTGGGCGCAGAGAACTCGGGGCGGGTGCTAGAGGACCAGGAAGTGCCCTGCTGGTTTCCTGGCGAGTGTGTGGGCGCCCACACCTCAATCTGGTAGCCTGGCTGGTGAGCGCACTTGCACTGGCATCCCAACACACAAAAAGATCCTGCTGCAACCAGAAAACCCAGTCTGGACAGTTTGAAATCAACAAGGGAAGGGTTTCTTTGTTGTTGTTATTATTTTTTTTATTGCTGTTTGCTTGTTTTTGTTTTTTTTTCTTTTTTCTGTTTTTTCCCCCTTTTTGGGGGATCTTTTTTGTGCATTAGTTTAGTAACCTTATATATTTCTTAATTTTATCACTGCTTTATCTTTCTATACTTTGTTCCTCTCCTTTCTCTTTCCCTGTTTTAGTCCTTCCTTTCCTCTTAAACTCATTGCTTTTGCCTCCCTTCTTCTGTCTTTTTGTTTTATTGTTTGTTTGTTGCTTCATTTCCTTTTACCCACAAGAGACACAAACAACTAGGAACTGTGAAAGGACCAGAATGGGACCCAAAGAGGGGGCATCTCAACAGTAGAGACAGAGAGACAAATTTCACCTTCCTATAGCAGAGAAGCCACGAGGAGTTGCATATTTTTTCATTATTCTCACTTCTCTTATATTTTAATGATATCTCTGTATTCCTCCTCTTTCTGTAGAGGCTTCTCAGTCTCGAGTAGTTATATTGTATTATTAAACAGGCTTTCCCTGTCCTTTCTCCACAGTGCTTTGCTAATCCTCTAAACTCCATGCCACTTGTTTTCCTTTAGCACACTACCTAAAGCTCTATACCCCTACTCAGACAGATCACATAGAGTTTGCTATATGAGTGCCGCTCTAATATTAGTGTAAATAATAGCTGATCTATACAACAGTAAATTCTTCACAACACATCTCCCGGATCTTAGCCCATTGTACAGGTCCCTGAATTCTATCACTGTAGTGATTAACTCTATTTGCTCACACACTATACCTATTTACCATTCCTTACACTCACCTTACCTCATAATCTGCCCATCTAAAACCTCACTGCTTTCTAGTTACAACTAACAAGACTTCCCTCCCCAACAAGAGGCTTATCTTTTGTCCATCCTCTTGTAAAAGTGGCAAGTTGGGCTGAAGAATACAGTTAACACTATATATAGCCTAAAGATCGCCTATCTCCTCTCTACCAGCTGTGACTGTAAATATCATAAAAAACTCTCCTGCTGTCATAAACCATTTTGCTTCCTCCTACAACTGATTACACATACACAATAAAAGGAGTAGGTGGAAATGGAGAACATCAAGATACCTGAAGGAGTCTGCACCACTGAACTTCCCAGACATTATACCACAGAGGTTCACAGCATAAACCCAGGGAGTCAGAACAGATCAATTTTAGAAGCTGAGGCTAACAAGAAGAGTCTCACAAACAATGGGAAGACAAAGAAACAATCCCCAAATAAAAGAAAAAGCAGAAATTTCAGAAAGAATGTTAGATGAAATAGAGGCTAATCAACTATCAGATAGTGAATTCAAAGCACTGGTAGTCACGAAGTTCAAAGAGCTCACAATGAGCTACCAAAAACTACAGGGGAGCTACAATGATCTCACTGCAAACTATATCAACATGAAAAAGGAAATAGAAACTATCAGCAAGGGACAAGAGGAAATTAAGAATATAATTTCTGAATTGAAGAACACAGTAGAAAGTTTCAAAAGTAGAATAGATGAGGCGGAGGATCGGATTAATGAGCTGGAGGACAAAGTAGAAAGCATCTCACAGAAAGAGCAGGAAAATGAAAAGAAACTCAGAAAGAATGAAGAGGGATTAAGAGAAATACAAGACAATATGAAATGTAATAATATCTGAATAATAGGGATACCAAAAGGAGAAGAAGAAAAGGGATAGAAAACATTTGAAAGAGTAATGAGAGAAAATTTCCCTAACTTGATAACAAAAAAAGTCACACAAATCCAGGAATCACAGAGAGTCCCAATCAAGAGGAACCCAAGGAGGCCCACTTCAAGACACATCATCATCAAAATGGCAAAATTCCAAGACAAAGAGAGAATTTTAAAGGCAGCAAGGGAGAAAAAAGAAGTAACATACAAGGGAGCCCCAATAAGGTTAGCTACTGACTTCTCAATGGAAACACTTCAAGCAAGAAGAGAATGGCAAGAAATATTCCAAGTAATGAGAACCAGAGGCCTACAACCAATGCTACTTTACCCAGCAAGGCTCTCAATCAAGATAGAAGGCCAAATAAAGAGCTTCCAAGACAAAAGAAGTCTAAAAGAATATGTCTCCACCAAACCAGTCCTACAAGAAATACTAAAAGACTACTTTAAGGAAAGCAAGGGAAAGTGAGAGACAGAGAACAACACAGGTACAAAAATGGCAATGAATAAGTACCTATTAATAATAACCTTAAATGTAAATGGATTAAATGTTCCAATCCAAAGACACAGAATAGCTGAATGGATAAGAAAGCATGACCCTTACATATGCTGCCTACAAGAGACCCACCTCAGAACAAAAGATCTACACAGACTGAAAGTGAAGGGTTGGAAAAAAATATTCCAAGTGAATGTACAGGAAGAAGAGCTCAGGTAGCAATACTTACATATCAGACAGAATGACTTCAAAACAAAGGCCACTAAGAAAAAGACACAGAAGGACACTTCATAACACTCAAGGAAAGAATCTATGAAGAAGACATAAACGTTATAAACATATATGCACCCAGTATAGGAGCACTCAAATATATATATAAAATCTTGGAGGGTTTCAAGAAAGATACAGACAGCAACACATTTATAGTAGGTGAGTTTAATGCCCCATGGTCAACAATGGCTAGATCTTCCAAACAAAATATCAATAAGGGTATTGTGGCATTGAACAATGCCCTAGTTCAAATGAACTTAGCTGTTATATTGTATAATATAACATATCATATGTTTTAATGTCAATATGTTATATTATACATAATTATATATGATATATATGCTATTAATATATAACCTTTCCCCCCAAAGAATATATTTCTTTTCTTTAAAAAATATATTTTATTGATTATGCTATTACAGTTGTCCCATTTCCCCCCCTTCATTACCCTCTACCCTGCACACCCTCTCCCACCCACATTCCCCCCTTTAGTTCATGTCCATGTGTCATAAGTTCTTTAGCTTCTACATTTCCCATACTATTCTTGCCTTCCCCCTGTCTATTTTCTACCTACCATCTATGCTACTTATTCTCTGTACCTTTTCCCCCTCTCTCCTCCTTCCATTCCCTAGTTGCTAACCCTCCATGTAATCTCCATTTCTGTGTTTCTGTTCCTGTTCTAGTTGTTTGCTTAGTTTGTTTTTGTTTTTATTTTAGGTGTGGTTGTTTATAATTATGAGTTTGCTGTCATTTTACTATACTTGTTTTTTTATATTTTTTAAAGCTAAGTCCCTTTAACATTGCATAATAAGGGCTTGGTAATGGTGAACTTATTTAATTTGACCTTATCTGAGAAGCACTTTATCTGCCTTTCCATTCTAAATTAAAGCTTTGCTGGATAGAGCAATTGTGGATGTAGGACCTTGCCTTTCATGACTTGGAATACTTCTTTCCAGCCCCTTCTTGCCTGCAAGGTCTCTTTTGAGAAATCAGCTGACAGTCTGATGGGGACTCCTTTGTAGGTGACTGTCTCCTTATCTCTTGTTGTTTCTAGGATTGTCTCCTTCATTTTACTCTTGGGTAATGTAATTATGTTATGCCTTGGTGTATTCCTTCTTGGGTCCAACTTCTTTGGGATTCTCTGAGCTTCTTGGACTTCTTGGAAGCCTATTTCCTTTGCTAGATAGGGGGAAATTCTTTTTTATTATTTGTTCAAATAACTTTTCCATTTGTTGCTCTGCTTCTTCTCCTTCTGGTACCCCTAAAATTTGGATGTTGGAACGTTTGAAGATGACCTGGAAGTTCCTAAGCCTCTCCTCAATTTTTTGAATTCTCTTTCTTCCTTTTTTTTTTGTTTGGTTGTTTCTTTCTTTCTTCTGGTTCACACTGTTGATTTGAGTCTGAGTTTTCTTCCCATCACTGTTGATTCCCTGTGCATTTTCCTTCATTTTACTTAATGTAGCCTTTATTTTTTCATCTGATTTCTGACCAAATTCAACCAATTCTATGAGCATCCTGATTACCAGTGCTTTGAACTGTGTGTCTGATAGGTTGGCCATCTCTTTGTCACTTAGTTGCATTTGCTCTGGAGCTTTGATCTGTTCTTTTGTTTGGGCCATTTCTTTTGTCTAGTTGCACCTGTTAAGCATGAGCGGCAGAGCCTTAGGTGTTCACCGGGCTGGAGCAAGCCAATTGCTGGGTTGTGACTCTGTATGTGGGGTAGGATTTGAGAAGTAAAAATGGTGCTTGCTCTTCTGTCAAATTTCAGTCCCTTTCACCACTTCCCCTAAGCAAACTGGGCTTTTCTGGCACCAGATTACTGTGTGGATGGGCTTGCGTATGTTCCAGGATTCTGTGGGTCTCTCTAACGAACTCTTCCTTGAGGACTCTCCTAGCGCCTCAGCCCCACAGATGTTTTCATTTGGTGTTTTGAGGCTTTATTTCCCTGCACTGGGACCCTGGGTTGTGCAGTCTGTCTCGCTCTCCAGCTTCGCCTTGTTTATCTGCACATGAATGTGGGACTGCCCAATCAGCCAGCGGCCCTGCATGACCCACTTCCCAACTGCTACTTTGCTGGGTGTGCCCGCTACCACACCGTGACCCGGGTTCATTAGCTGCCGTCTTGAGCACCTGGTGTCACAGCATTTTTTGCTCTGATACCTCTCTGCCTGGCTCGGCCCCTCCTACTGGTCTAGATAAGTGTGTGTGTTTTAACTCCTTGGTTGTCAGACTTCCATACAGTTCAATTTTCTGTCAGTTCTGGTTGTTATTTTGTTTCTAAATTGTTGTCCTTATTTTGGTTGTGGGAGAAGGCACGGTGTGTCTACCTGTTCCTCCATCTTGGTTGTATACTTTCTTTTCAAATGCACATGGAACATTTTTAATGATAGACCCCATTATAGGACACAAAACAAGCCTCAACAAATTCAAGAAAATTGAAATTATATCAAGCATTTTCTTGGACCATAAGGGCCTGAAATTAGAAACCAATCTCAAGCAAAAAAAAAAAAAAAACAAAACATTCAAGTTCTTGGAGATTGAATAGTATGCTATTAATGAATGGGTTAATAATGAGATCAAAGAAGAAATCAAAAAGTTTCTGGAAACAAATGAAAATGAACTCACAACAGACCAAAACCTATGAGACTCAGCAAAGGCAGTCCTGAGAGGGAAGTACATAGTAATACAGGGTTACCTAAAAATATAGAAACATTTCAAATAATCAGTCTAACCCTATATCTATAAGAACTGGAGGAACAACAACAAAGATAGCCCAGAGCAAGTGAAAGAAAGAAAATAATCATGATCAGAGCAGAATTAAATGACATAGAGACTGAAAGAACAATTCATAGGATCAATAAATCCTGGAGCTTGTTCTTTGTAAAGGTGAGCAAAATTGACAAGCCTTTAAGTAGACTCATCAAGAAAAAAGGGAGAGGGCCCAATTAAAAATGAAAGAGGAGAAATTACAAGTGAAACCAAAAATAGAAAGGATTGTAAGAAATTACTATGAACAACTATATGCCAAGAAATTTGAAAACCAGGACAATATGGACAAATTTCTAGAAACATATAATCTTCTGAAACTGAATCAAGAAGCAGAATCACCTAGGTACCAATATCACCTAGTGAAACTGAAGCAGTAATCAAAAAACTCCTGGCACACAAAAGCCCTGGACCGGACAGATTTATAAAAAAATTTTACTAAACATTTAGAGAAGAGGTAACCCTGATTCTTCTCAAACTATCCCCCAAAATCCAAGAAGTGGGAAGACTCCCAAACTTTTTGGGAGTCAGATTTTTGTAGGAGGCCAGTATTATCCTAATTCCAAAACCATATAAGGACACAATAAAAACTAAACTAAACTAAACTAAACTGAACTAAACTAAACTAAACTGAACTAAACTAAACTAAACTAAACTAAACTAAACTAAACTAAACTAAACTAAAGGCCAATATTGCTGTTGAACATAGATGCTAAAATCCTCAACAAAATATTGGCAAATTGAATCTAGCAATACATTAAAAAGATCATACACCATGATCAAGTGGGATTTACCCTAAGGATGTAAAGATGGTATAATATCCATAAATCCATAAATGTAATACACCACACAAATAATACATAAGGCAAAAAATCACATGATCATGTCAATAGATGCAGAAAATACATTTGATAAAGTACAGCACTCACTTATGATAAAAGCACTCAGAATCATGGGAGTAGAGGGAGCATACCTGAAGATAATCAAGCCCATGTATGAGAAGCTTACAGTCAACATCATACTAAATGGGCAAAAACTAAAAGCTTCCCCAGTAAGATCAGGAACAAGACAAGGTTGTCCACTTTCACCACTTCTATTCTATGTAGGTTGGAAGTTCTAGCCACAGCAAGAAAAAGAAATATAAGGCATCAGAATTGGAAAAGAGGCAGTAAAGTCGTGGCAGGAAAATGGAGAAAACTGTACTTGAATAATAACAAAAAAATATCTACAAATCAAGAAAAAAATTTTCATGCTCCATATTTTTTCTCCACCCCCATGTTTTGTTTAAATTTAGTCTTTTAAAATCTATGTGGTTCATTGAAAGCCTACCCACTCCCAAAATAGTGAAGAAAGCCTGAGGGCTTTGTGACCTCTAGAATTAAGTTAGGCTTCTACTCTTGTGGCTGGGTTGTGAGCACATGATAGGAATTCACACAGTGGTTTGGGTTGTGCCAGAAGTTGTGGAGCTGCTTGATTCAGCTTGAGTTTAGGTAAAATGAGCCATATATGAAAGATTTTACTTTGGGCTGGGACTAGAGTATGAGCTCTCTCTCTTTGTCTCTCTTTCAAACCTCTCTAAACAATTCTGGCATAATTGATTAGTTTGAAAATGTTCCCTGGAAGACATCTAGGTAGTTCAAAAAAAATTTTATACTCTGAGTTATAGACTCATATATGAAAGGAACAATTAAGATAATCTATTTCAACCCTGGCTGGTGTAGCCCAGTGGATTGAGTGCGGGATGTGAACCAAAGTGTCGCTGGTTCGATTCCCAGTCAGGGCACATGCCTGGGTTGCAGACAACGTCCCTACTTGGGGGCACACACGAGGCAACCACACATTGATGCTTTTCTCCTTCCCCTCCTCTCTCTCTCTAAAAAAAAAAAAAAAGATAATCTATTTCAGGATGTCGTCAGGTAGCCCAGTTGGTTAGAGAGAGCATTGTCCCTATACACCAAGGTTATGGATTTGATCCCCAGTCAAGGCACACAGAAGAAGCAACCAATGAATGCATAAATAAATAAAACAAATTAATGTTAAAAAATTTGTTTCTCCCTTCCTCTCACTCTCTCCTAAAATCAGTAAAAAACCCCAAAACAAAAACTACCTGCACTCATACCCTTTGTGACAGCATGGATGGAATAGGAGCATATTATGCTAAGTGAAATAAGCCAGGAGGTGAAAGACAAGTACCATATGATCTCACTTATAAGTGGAACCTAATCAACAAAACAAACAAGCAAGCAAATTAAAAGCAGAGACGTGGAAATAAAGAGCAAACTGACAGTGACCAGAGGGGAGAGGAGAGGAGGATAACGGGGAAAAGAAAGGGAAGGGTCAAGTCAAGGTAAATGTGTAAAGGACCCATGGACAAAGACAACAGTGAGTGGGGAGGATTGAATGTGGGAGATGGGGGTAGGCAGGGCAAGGCAGGGGAGAGTAATGGGGGAAAATAGGGGCGATTATAATTGAATAACAATAAAAAAAAGAAGAAAAATTTATTCTAACCACTCAGTTGATTCCTAAAAATCTCTTTTGCAACATTCCAGGCCAAAGATCATGCAGTCTTCAATTCTCCCAGACATCCCACTTCCCCTTAGGTTGAGACAAAAAGCTGTTACCTTGAACATTTCATTCATGTGTGTTATTTCCTTATGGCCACACTAAGTATTGTAATCCATGATGAACCTTCATATATCTGAAAACACTTATTGTCTCCCTGTATGTTTTTCTCCTGCAGTTGAAATTGGAACTTCCTACTTTTGGGGGATGATTTGGGCCCCCTTACCATCATAATCTGCCTATTCTAAAGCTACTCTACTTTATCAGTATCCCATGACAGAGCCGAAAATAATGTTCAGAGTATGGGCTAACCCAGCACTGAGTGAGTAGTATAAAAATAAAATTTCCTGCTTTTAAAGCATACTAAAATTGACTTTATTGGAGAGCACATTCTTTAACTGCTTACCTGTGTTTCTATTTTCTGCCTGCTTAAACTTCTCTTCTAGCTACCTAGGAGTCTGTCCTAGCTACAAAGAGTCTTTGAAAAGTGCTCTTTACAAATTAATCAGCTACCTCCCAATAACAACTATAATGGTCTCTTTCAGATGTTATTCTTCTTGAAGTCTTGGCTATCCTCTAATCACCCTTTGTTTTTGACAACTCATTCACTATACAGTTTTTCCTTGTATCTTCTTATCCTAGATAATATTCTTCAACCTATTTAGTTTTTGCACCTGTACTATCTCTGCTTTTGCTAGCTCTATACTTGCTCCTTTGGGGAGTTCCTTCCTCTTATGGCTTCATTTGTTACCTCCATTGGACTGACTCCAGATCTCTCCAAAATAAGTATTATTATTTGTCCCTTCAAGCTCAACAATTTGTTGTTCCTTCCCTGTACCACAAACTAGCTCCTAGTTTGTTATTTGTTTTCTGTCACCTAGTTTCAAAAGTTGAGTCAGTGATTTTTCCTTCCCTTATTGTATGTAGTTGGTCATTACACAGTAGTGATTCTTCGTTGAAAAAATTTATCTAATTCTTCTGTTTATTCCTTTTCCATTACTTACTGTTCCAAGCACCTCCTAACTAGATTTACTACCTATGATGTTTCTCCTTTTCAATCTATTTTGCACACTCACAAAATTAATTTTTGTAGTAATGTAACCATGTTCACTTGATTCTCCTTCACAAATACCCCAGAAAGCTTCCAGTTGCCTGATGAATATAATACAAATTCCAGGTTTGTTTTTCAAATTCTTTCAGAATCTTCTTCTAACTCTCCTTTTCAAAATTATATCCCAGAATACTTCTCATGAGCCTGCTGCACCATTCAGCTGCGCATTTTCCCTAGGGCACAGCACAGCAGTCCTTACTCCCTTTGCCTTTCTTCTGCTCTTTCTACATCAACAGCATAGTGATATCCATCTTTGAGACATGTAACATATTACCATCCCCTTCCCCATGAAGGCAACCCCTTTACCTTCTTACTCCAAGAGGTTGCTAACTTTTATTATACTCCATCTAAATTACATTTTGATGCTTAAATTTTAGTTTTTCAAAAATTGTCATATCACTATGTACAGGGTCTGGCAGAAGTAACACCACTGAGTGTGGTTGGTAGGGTATGTGAATGGCTTGCATGAGATGGACAGCAATTGGAACAATTCACTTAAAATGTCATATGGTGTGCTTGAGTGTGATATTGTTGTTACATATTGTTATGCTCATGATTTTGTGATAAAATATTTTTATGTAATAAATAAGGACATTATTTGTGCTGGACCCCCGTATGTTACAAACTATCTGACTCCAGGGACTCTGACTTATAATTTTTTCTGTATACTTCTATTGCTAGGACACTAGGCCCACCATGAAAAGTTATATATTACAGAGATATAATGTTTGTTAAAATTTATTATACTTCTATTTAATCAAAATGTTTTAGTTCAGAAAGTATTCAGTCATTCTGACTAAGTAATATAAGTATCAATTTATAACACAGATGAAAACTGAGATTTGGGGCTGAGAGATCTAAAAATGGTGAAATTTCTAAAAAGTAGAAACTCTGCAGATGTATAGATTAAAAGAATTCTATAATTATAATCCATTTAAGCAGTGCCTGGTATATTACTTGTATCTGGAGGATGGGAACCATAATAAACAGTTGTCTTATGGGCTTTTATTTATCTTTACTCTTTCTCTTTTTGTTGTACTTCTTTCTTTTCCTTGCTTTGCCCCTCTTTTGAAGCTTCTGCTTTTTTTACCCGTGGCTTGTGGTTCTTTCTTTCCTTTAGCTTTGACCTTTTTTCCACCACCTTTCTTCTTTTCGGCTTCCTTTTCTTTTGCATCTTCATTCTTTCCTGTATCTCCCTCTTCTTTGTCCTGGTTTTCTTTATCCTCAGGATTCTCGTTTTTTACTTGAGATTCTTGTCCTTGTGGTATTCCAGCCTCACTGTCATTTCCTTGAGAGTCTTGTCCTTGTGGTATTCTGGACTCACTGTCATTTCCTTGAGGTTCTTGTCCTTGTGGTATTCTGGACTCACTCTCCTTTACTTGGGCTTCCTGTCTTTTTGGCATTTCTCTGTCACTTTCCTTTATGTTGGGCTCCATCCCATCTTGTCTTTCTTCAACTCGATGCCTTTTGCTTCACGCATCAGGCGACTTATCAGAATCTGTGAATAAGATTTCCTTCTTTAGTGCTTCCTTGTTTTCTTCTTGGCTACTCTTAGACTTTGAAGTGCCTCCACGTTTTAGAATCGGAGCTCTCAGATCTGATTTTTTTGCAAGTTCTCCATCCATGTAACCTGGAAATATAACTGAGCACACAACAAAAAGTACATGATTCAGTTAAGTACTTTCCCCCAGTTATTGGTTTCTTTTTTTTGTCTTAGAATGGATAAACTTTAGTTTTTGCTGAAAATATAAAATGGTGGAACACTGCACATAAAATTATATTAAGTGTTGATAACATTCCAGATTTGTTCAATAAATTTGAAGATTAACGGAAGAAAAGGTAAAATGTAGTATAAATGAGCTGACATTTGTTTAGTATGTTATAGCTAATGAATAATGCTTAATAGTTAAAGAAGGATGTATTCTGAAAAGAAATAAAACTTATTTTTAGAAAAAATTGTGGAAAAAAGAAACATTGTTTCTTAAAATAGAAAAAGAGACCTGGCTGGCATAGATCAATGGGTTGAGTGCAGGCCTGCGAACCAAAGATTTGCAGTTCAATTCCCAGTAGGGCACATGCCGAGGTTGCAGGCCAGTTCCCAGCAGGGGACACACGAGAGGCAACTACACATTGATATTCTTCTCCCTCTCTCCTTCCCTTCCCCTCTAAAGATAAATAAATAAAAATCTTTGAAAAATAGAAAAAAAGCTCAAAATATATTTCTCATATTGAATAAAAGCACATCTCATTATACAGAAGTAGTAATAGTTCTACCTGACATTTATTAAGTGCTTACCACATATCAGGTACTTGCTATTCTGAGCATTTTATGTGTATTAACTCATTTAATCCTCACAATAACCATATAGGATAAGTACTATTATCCTCCCCATTTTACAGATGAAAAACTGAGGCAAAGAAAGTTTAAGTAAATGTGAATATAGTCATAATAGCATGACTATATTCTAGCATAATAGCACTATAGTCATATAGTCAACCAAGCGTGAAGCTTGGTTTTGAACCTGATAGTTAGACTCCAGAGTTCAGTTTTAACCACTACTACCAGACTATTTCTTGCAGTATCTGCTAAGTTACTTGATAAAAATTTCAGGTCCCTTTGATCATATATAGGTAAATCTGCTCTGCTATGTCTTATTTCTGTGTTACCTAATAAATTTGAATTTGTTAGCTAGCGTCTCCTATTTTTATTTTAAAGGATTCTATTTATAATTTTAGAGAGAGGGGGAAAGGAGGGAGAAAGAGAGGGAGAGAAACATCTATGTGCAAAGAAACATTGATTGGTTGATTCTTTCATGCCTCCAACTGGGGACCTGGCCTGCAACCCAGGCAACTGCCCTGACCAGGAACCGACCCTTTAATTCGCAGTGCTCAAACCACTGAGCCACACAATCCAGGGTTAGCTTCTGCTATTTTCAAATTTTTATTTTATTATTATTATTTTTTAGTGATCTTATCCTTTGAAGTAAGAAAAAAAAAAGACTATCTGTGCTACCAAGGAGAATTGTGTGGATTTTACTAAGGAGCTGAGTTATGTATTGCTTTAAAAGAAATGTAAGTGGAGCCTAATCAACAAAACAAATAAACAAGTGAAATAGAACCAGAGATATGGAGTAAAAAACAAACTAAAAGTGACTGGAGGGGAGGGGGATAACAAGGGAAAGAAGGGGAAGGGTCAAATCAAGGAACACGTGTAAAGGATACCTGTACAAAGACAATGAGTGGGGAGAGTGGGAGGATTGAATGTGGGAAGAGTGGGGTGGGTAGGGCAGGAGAGAGTGATGGTGGAAAAGTGGGGACAAATGTAACTGAATAACAGTTTAAAAAATTAAAAAATCTAACATTTAATATTAATATAATAGAAAGAATCCTACATTTAAAAGCTGGCTAAGAATGCCTGGGTTTAGTATTCCTGTTAATGGGGTTTATTTGGGTAAATTAGTTAATCTCCAAATGCTCCTCATATGTAGTCTGCTCTGCCTACTTTTTAGAGTTATTTATGTATTCTGGACAAATAGTTTTAGGAGGATGGGCTCTAGAGATGGAGTGGTTCAAACCTTGGCTCCACACCTAATTAACTGGATGCCCTTGGGCAAACTTTACTTTCTCATCTGTAAAATAGGAGCAATAGTAGTAGCTACTTCACAGAAGTGTTATGAGGGTTAAATAATATCATATAAGTAAAGCACTTAGTACGGCATATGGAACATAGTAAGCTGTCAATAAATATTGGCTATTACTACAACCAAATGAGATAGTATAGGCAAAAACTGTCTGTAAATGTAAGAAAAATTATTCTGTATCAAACAAATAATTTAGAGGAATGATTAATTTGTATTACAAAAATATTTCTTGTATAATAATTAATTACTTGACTTTTTAATATTAAAAACTTTTTGGTACATTCAGAGTTTGTTGTTTGAAATACTGTTATACACATAATTATACTTTATCAGTTGTAAAAAAGTAAGACACACCTATAATAGATATGAAGATAACTATAAATCAAAATGGATGTCATAGTTCAGTGTTTTCTCTTTGGTGTTTTAAACTTTTGACACCAAAATAAAAATTACATTAGAAACCCTGCAGGCTGGGAAGGGAGTAAAAGGCAAAAAACTGTACTTGAAAAATAATTAAATAAAAAAAAAAGAAACAAAAAAGAAACCCTGCATTAATGCTTTTTGAAGCTTTTTGTGTATTTTCCCCACTAGTCTTGTCTAGTAAGATAAGGGTACTGACATTTTATTCTAGGCAAAGTCATTTCCATTTTTCTAATAAAAATCAGTGATAATATATCCCAACCACTTCTGTATTGAGAAAAACAACCCAGAATATCTTGATATCTGTCTGTACTAACAGTGGACTCTTATTTTGTTTGAGGTGTGGCATGGAGTGGAGGAGTATGTTCTTCCACTGAAGCTTCTAACTTTATGAATTCTATGGAATTTACTTCTAAACAAGCTGATTTTTCTTAATATATGAATATTTTTTAGTTTACCATCTCATGAGGTAATTTGTTTCATCTTTACTACTGTGTATACTACTGCATGATCCATTTTAACCTAACTTTACCTCCTAAATAGTATAGATTTTGTCAATCAAAATGAAGTATTCTAGGATTTGATGAAACAGTTTATTTTAGTTACACATTTGCTAATTCTATAAAATTAAAAACATTTTAATTTTTTTCCTCACCACACTAAAAAAAAAAACTCTAGTTACTTCTAATAGTATCCTCATGTCCTTCATTGTCTTAATACTTTTGCCCTATATTTTCTACCTTTAACTTAATCAACAAAAATTAGATTTGCTGGAATTTATTTTTCAGAAATCTAGCTATCTGATAAAGTGAGATTCACTTTTATTTCAACTTTACATTACAGAAGTGAGGCACAAATCATTATTCTACCAAATCGTAAGTTCTTCTTTTCCTTCTTCCAGATTTCTAAATTATGCATAAACCTTGTGTTTCTCTTGGGCCTCATATACTGACTAATATATATATATTTGTAAACTTTGGCTACATGTACATTTATTGTGGTAACTTATAGAACAGGTGGTATCTTATAGAACAAAATTCTAATAAAATTGAAAGGTTTAATCAAGACCTTGGTGATTGTCGTAACGTATTCAGGCTGATTAAAAAGTTTAAATTGGGGACTTCTGCCAAGATGGAGGCATAGGTGGAAGCACTGTGCCTCCTCCCATAACCAAGTTTAAAAACAACAAAGTTTTAGCAGCAAAAACTCAGCCAAAACCACAGAAAATTGAACTTCATGAAAGTCTGACAACAACCAACCCTTCAGCCAAACTGGCACGAACAGATCAAAACATTGCTCAAGAAGAACTTAGAGCCCCAGAGCTGATAAATCTAAGTGATGAAGAAATAGCTAAACTTTCAGATGCACAGTTCAAAACACTGGTGATCAGGATGGTCACAGAACTGGTTGATTTTAGTCACAGATTAGAGGAACATATGAAGGCTAAACTAATTGAAATGAATGGAAATGCACAGGAAACCAATAGTGATGGAAAGGAAACTGGGACTCAAATCAAGGGAGTGGACCAGAAGGAAGTAAAAAAATGACCAAACAGAAAGAATGAAGAAACAAGAATTCAAAAAAATGAGGACAGGCTTAGGAACCTCCAGGACATCTTTAAACATTCCAACATCAGAATTATAGGGGTGCCAGAAAGGGAAGAGGAACAGCCACTAGTGGAAAACTTATCTGAACAAATAATAAAGGAGAACTTCCCCAATCTGGCAAAGGAAATAGACTTCCAGGAAATCCAGGAAGCTCAGAGAGTTCCAAAGTAGTTGGACCCAAGAAGGAACACACCAAGGCACATCATCACTATATTAGCCAAGATTAAAATGAAGGAGAGAATCCTAGAAGCAGCAAGAGATAAGGGGACAGTCACCTACAAAGGAGTTCCCATCAGACTGTCAGCAAATTTCTCAAAAGAGACCTTACAGGCAAGAAGGGGCTGGAAAGGAATATTTAAAGTCATGAAAAGCAAGGTCCTCCATCCAAGATTGCTCTATCCAGCAAAGCTTTCATTTAGAATGGAAGGGCAGATAAAGTGCTTCTCAGATAAGATCAAATTCATGGAGTTCATCATCACTAAGCCCTTATTATATGAAATGTTAGAGGGACTTACCTAAGAAAAAGAAGATAAAAAAGATGAACAGTGAAAGGACAGCAAACTCACAGTTATTAACAACCACACCTAAAACAAAAGCAAACTAAGAGGACAGCTAGATCAGGAGCAGAACCATAGAAATGAAGATCACATGGAAGGTTAGCAATAGGGGAGTGGGAGGAGGAGAAGGGGGGAGAAGGTACAGAAAATAAGTAGCATAGATGGTGTGTAGGAAATAGATGGGGGGAGGGCAAGAATAGTAGGGGAGATATAGAATCTAAAGAACTTGAGACATGTGGTCATAAACTAAAGGGGGGAATGGTGGGGGAGGGGTGTGCAGGGTGGAGGGGAATGAAGGGGGGAATAGAACAACTGTAATGGCATAATCAATAAAATATATTTTAAAATGTTGCAGAATTTTTTTTTTATTTAGTTACTTTTCAAGTACATTTTTTTTTCCCTTCCCCCCCCCCCGCCCGGTCTCCCCCCTCCCTCCCATTCCCCCCCCACCCCCAGTCCTCAACTCTGTGTCTTTCATACTTGTTCCTCAAAATCCCTCCCCCTTTTTCCCCTTAAGTTCCCTTCCCTCTCCCCTCTGGTCGCTGCCCACTTGTTCTCTATTTCAGCGTCTTTGTTTTTATTCTGTTAAAATGTTGCAGAATTTTTAAAAAGTTTAAATTGAAAAGATATTTTTTAATTGGATAAGTTTTGTTAAAGCTGAAAAATATCAAGAAAAAATTATTATATTTAATAATTCTAATTATATAATATTTAACTAATGTAGAAAATAGACCATGAGCTTTATTAGGAAATTAATCATATTATATTCTTAATCTAGTGACTGTCATGGAGAGTACAATCAGATCTACACTCTACAAGATCTGTTAAGCATTAGAATGATAAATCATGATAGCTTTCAGGCCATGAATAAACATTTAAAAAGATCATATACTTATTAGCTGAATGTGAGGTGAGAAAATAAGGGACTTGACCTAGAGATGATGAAGCCTGATGGGCTGATTTGTTTTAAAATTTTCTTTGAACAATAAATTAAACCTTCCCCTTCTTTTACTAAAAATATTAACTGGGAAGAATATGTTTGAAATATTGTTAACCAAAGTATATCTTTCAAAACAAAAAATTAAAAGGTTAAACTGATTTTTTTAATAATAAAAAAACCATATTTATTAAGAAGTAATCTCCTCCAGGAAGGGACTTGGCCTGCGAGCCCTTCTCATTGCTCTTTCTCTTTATGGAAAATGTAGGGAACCTTTGAGGGAGCAGTCATATCATGACTGCTCTGAATGTATGTTGTTTCTTGTTTTGTAAATCAAAAGAAAATAATTCTCTTCCAACTTCACCTCCTCTCCCTCAATCACAAACCCACCCCCATTCTAGTGGAAATTGAAAAAGAAGAGTATGGCTTAAAGGTGATTAAATGTACAACATATTCCATGTTTTTGGTTCTATTTTGCTTGTTTGTTTGTTTTATTGACTTGGTTTCACTTATAGTTGAGATCATAAAGTATTTATTTGTCTTATGAGTGGGGCAGGGAAGAGCAACAGGAAAAAATGTGGGACAACTATAATTGAACAACAATTATAGAACAAATATAGAACATATTTTGTGTTTCTCAATGGTCAGAATGTTTGAGATGCTTGAAGTGTGTGTCACTACATTTAAGTCCTTTTTCTTCTTATAATTATATGCAGAGTTTTAAAAACTACTATTCTATTTTTTCATATTATTATCCTGAAGAGCTGTACCATGCATTAAATAATATTCATAGAGAGAAATTTGAGTTTAGAAAACAGTTAAAAGCCAGACATCAATTTAAATTAATGTCTTCTATTTTGAAACTTTTGTGTACATTTAATTTACAGCTTCACTAGTAGATATAAAATATTAGATTTATAGATAAGGTTTCAGGAGTAATCACAAAAAAGGCATTTGTGGTTCAGTATCGGTTATAATATGTTGGGGTAGAAGTTGTGTTTACTCCAGAGACAGGAAGCCCTTTGTTTACATCATGACACTGCTGTTTACCTGCTCTTTAACCTGGGCTAAAAGATCTGAGCCAGTTTTGTGATCTATGAGGTAGAGGATAATAATAGCTACCAGGCTGGGCTATTGTAAGAACAGGAGAGAATTGTTCTTGAAAATGCCTAGCACAATGCACAGTACATAGTAGGTGTTCAATACCTACTATCCCTCAAAGATAGTTATTTAAAACACAATAAATAAGACTTTGTTCTTAATTAGTTTTTTCTATAATATGATACAGTAGGCCTTTACTTATAACAAAAAAAATCTGAATTACCAAGGAGGAACTAATGGAATTTAGAAACCAATACTTCTTTTTTCATTACATTTTGCAGTGAGGAGACTGTTTCAGAGCCCAGAAGAAGGCCAGAGATTATGGCATGCTTTTGTATGAACTCCTTCTCTTCTACAGAAGTCTTCCCCAAAACAGTTATTTAAAGCCTTGCTTGATTCTGGAGAATAGGGACTTTTAATATGACCTTAGAAGAACAAGTATCTATTTTGGGAGTAGAAACAGGCCAGAAAATAACTATCAACAATATCACAGTTTAGAATAGATAAGGAACTCACCCATAGGAGATAATGCTAAAGATAAAAAACAAAAGAAAGATCAGTCGAAGTTTTTTAACTCAAGTAGAACCCAGCCAGCAATACTCTTTGTAGGTGAACGCAGAAACAGGACCACCAGGGAATAAAAAGTCCTCTATTTCAGCCTCAGTAGTGCTGATCTGGCCCAAGCTCTACATCCAGCTCCACAGAGAAACGGATCTTTAGGATGCCATTTAATTAACGTGTGGGATTGAATCCTTGAATAAATAATCTGTTTTACCAATTTCGTACTTTGCTATTGCAATGTCCTGTCTTCATTGTTTTTTCACAAATCAGTTTTTTTGACCACTTCTCCTTCAGATGTTTGAAAATGTGTATTTTTTGGTCAGTTATCAAAGTCATTATCTTATGTGACACCTATTCTTTATACCAGTTTTAGGAGATTTTATTTTTTTTAGTAAAAATTATCCATTGCTAGATTATATAGCCCCAGGAAAACAGGCTGTCTTGCAGCAAACTTACTGGAAATATATGCTACCAGTCTTCTTTGGTAGTAAAAAATGAAAATCGAATACAAGACCATTATATTTTGCTATAAAAAGGAAAGTAAGTAAGAGAGAGTCAAAGTATGAGGATATCATTTAAGAAATAATTGACCAAGAAGTTAGAAGAATGTGGAATACAAAAAAGAATGGGTACAAATACTCAAGGGTCCTCGATACAGAAATAGGCAAAGTAAGGAAATGATCCCAACTTACTGAGTTTTCCAGAAGTGTCAGCTGAAATAGACAAAGACATACATATAAGTAGGTATTGGGCTTTCCTTTCTTCTCCAACCCCCAAGCCTCTGCACTGGGTGGAATATTCCTGTGTCATGAACAACTAAGTTTCATTTCCTTAAATGTGGGAAACTTCCCACTTCTCTTCCCCCTTCTCTCGGCCTGTTGTAATTTAAAAAGAATTTGTGATTAGCTGCTTTGTTTAAATTTTTTATTGAAATATAGTTGCAAATTTAAAGTGTATAAAATGTTAACTTGATACATTTACATGTTGTATAGACAATCCAGCATCTCTATCATGTTACATAATGATCCTGTTTTTGTGATTGGAATCATATGTTCTAGTCCCTTAGAAAGTTTGATTATAGTACAATTTTGTCTACATTTACTATACTGTGCATTAAAGCTCTAGGGCTTACTTATGACTCACTGCAAGTCTGTACCCTTGAACAACATCTGTCCTATCTCATACCCCCAAGCCCTTGAAACCACCATTTTACTTTCTGTTTTTACAAGTTTGACTTTTTCAGATTCCACATATAAGTGATACCATACAGTACTTGTCTTCCTGTCTGACTTGTTCACCTAGCATAATATTCTTAAGGTCCACTTATATTGTCACAGATTGCAGGTGTTCTCCTTTCTGATGGCTGAATAATATTCATTGTTTATCTATGCCACCAATGATTGAACAATTCATCAGCTAACACTGACATTTAGATTGTTTCCATATTTTGGCTATTGTGAATAATGCTGTAATAAGCAAGGGAGTGCACACATCTTTTTGATATCCTGTTTTCATTTATTTTGGTATATACTCAGAATGAAATCGCTGTAGTAGATTTTTTTTTGCAGTTTTATAAGTTTAGTTGGCAGTCAGCTATTAGTTCTCATTCGTGTTGCCTGTTTGTAAATTTTTGAAAGTGGTGGCAGATTAATGCGTAGGTAACCAATGTATAGAGCTTGTTTGGTGAATCTTCATCCTCATTACATTTTCTGGACAACTGCACCCAGATAAATACAGGATATTTCTTATTCCTTTGGTGGAGACTATTTACTGAACCTGGTATCAATGCACACATCAGTGGTTCCTATATCCTTCATAGGAAATTTCTTGATCTCTTTAAGTGCCCTAGTGTCACACTTCTTGAAACCCACTCCATGGATGTGCTCGTGAATGTTGGTGATGTATTCTCTGGTCATTACCTCTAGATGGCAGAATGACCCTTCTTCTTAGCACCCTTCTTGATGGCAGCCATTTTGCTGGGTCCAGGTTATAAAGATTCTGGTAGTTCTATTTTTAATTTTTAAGGAACCTCAGTATTGTTTTCCACAGTGGCTGAACCAAAAGTGTACAAGTGTTCCCTAGGTCTGCATGTCCTCTCCAACACATGTTATCTCTGTGCTCTTGACAATAGCCATTTTAAGTGCTGTGATGTGATCTCTCATTGTGGTTTGATTTGTCTTGTCCTGATAGTGATACTGAGCATCTTTTCATGTACCTGTTGTCCACTTGGATGTTTTTGGGAAAATTTCTCTTCAGTTCCTCTGCCCATATTTTAATTTAATTGTTTTTTTTCTTATTGAGTTGTATGAGTTATTTATGTTTTGGATATTAACCCCTTACCTGAAATTAGTTTGTAAAAAAGTTTTCTCATTCTGAAGGTTGCCTTTTCAGTTTCTTAATTGTTTCTTTTGCTGTGTAGAAGCTCAGGTTTGACATAGTCCCACTTATTTATTTTTGCTTTTGATATCATATCCAGAAAATCAATGCCAAGATCAATGTCAAAGAGCTTGTCCCCTACATTTTCTTCTTGTCCCCTACATCCTCTTCTAGGATATTTTTTTGGTATCTGGTCTTTGATCCATTTTGAGTTAACTTCTGTGAGTGGTTTAAGATAGATTTCAAGTTTATGTATTGAAAACTGCATGTATATATCCAGTTTTCCCAGCACCTTTTTGTTGAGGAGACTATCCTTTTCTCATTGGGTGTTTTTGACTTCCTTTTCCACTGACCATATATGTGGAGGTTTAATTCTGGGCTCTCTACTCTCTTCCATTAGTCTATATGTCTGATTTTATGTCAGTACAATACTACACTATGTTGATTCTTATAACTTGTAGTACAGTTTGAAATCAGGAAGTGTGATATCTTTGGCTTTGCTCTTTTTCCTCTACATTACTTTGATTATTCAGGTTCTTTGGTGATTCCATACAAATTTTAGGACTGTTTTTTTCTCTTTCTTTGAAATGCCACCATTCTAACTGGTATTTTTATGTTATTGTGTAAAATACATAAATGGCTTTGGGGAGTAGGGACATTTTAACAATGAGAATTCTTCCAATCCATGGACATGGGATGTCTTTTCATTGTGTCTTCTTTAATTTCTTTTAGCAAAGTCTTATAGTTTTCATTGTATAGATCTTTCATATACTTAGTTAAATCCATTCCGAGGTGTTTTACTGTTTTTTGTTGCTATTGTGAATGGGATAATTTTTTCTATTTTTTTCAGATATTTTGTTAAATATATAGAAATGCAAATGATTTTCTTATGTTGATTTTATATTCTGCAACTTATTGAAATTGTTGCTTAGTTCCAATAGGTTTTTTTTTGTTTGAATCTTTGGGATTTTTTATACACAAAATCATATTATCTGCATATAGCAACAATTTTACTTCTTCCTTTCTGATATGGGTGATTTTTACTTCTTTGTCTTGCATAATTGCTCTAGCTAGGACTTTCAGTACTATTGAGTAAGAGTGGTGAGAGTGGGCAACATTCGTCTTGTTCCTGACCTTAGAGGAAAAGCTTCTAATATTTTCTGTTACGTAAAATCCTACCTGTGGGGTATGTCATATATAACCTTTATTATGTTCAGGCATATTTTTTTGTGTAACCAAACTGTTCAGTTTTTTTTTTAAATCATTAAATGATGTTGTGTTTTGTCAAATGCTTTTTCTGCATTTATTGAGACGACCATATGATTTTTATCCTATAAAATGATGTATTACACTTATTGAACTGTGTATGTCAAACCAAACTTGCATCCCAGGGATAAATCCTACTTGGTTGTGTTGTGTAATTATTTTAATGTGTTCTTGAATGCAGTATGCTAATATTTTATTTAAAATTTTAACATCTTATTCATCAGGGATATTGGTCTAAAATCAGGGATTTTATATGAAATCCTTTTCTGCTTTGACATCTTTCCACAATTACAGTAGATTCAGCAGGATACTACGGTACGCTATGGTATCTTTCTACAACAAAATACAGTAATGGCAGAACTATCAGCACTGTGTCCTTCATAGTTATGGGGGCACAGTAGCTGAGAACGTCAGTGGATGATGCACTGTTATGGGGAGATCTGTTGCTGGAAGGCCACAGGTTGTGCAACACTCTTGTGTGGGTAGAGCAATTTTGCACAACCTGCGTGGCTCTGTAGCTGTTGCCAAATGACAGCTCTCATGATCCCAACCTGTCCAAGCATGATGGGAGTTGTAGTTTTGTAACAGCTGCAGGCCACATTGACAGGTGACCCTACAGTGGAATTTGCCTATGTTAATGTTAATGGGGACACACCAATCACATGATGGAGGCACCTAGGAGCGCTGCAGGCTTTCTTTTTCTAACGCGCGTGTACCACCTGTACCCTCTGCCACAGCAGTATAGTATGCTGCAGCGGGGACTCGGCTCCTGCTTCTCTTGTTTTTCCTGCCGAGTCAGCCCTTCCTCCCAGCCCAGGGCCCACAGCATCGCCCCACTCCTGCCGCTGCCTCTGCTGGCTTCCTGCAGCTGTGAAGCTGCTCCTGCCTCCTGTGACCCCCTCCACTGCTGCCCCCCCCAGCAAGTCAGGTAAGATAGATTCGGACTATAAGACGCACCCCCATTTCTCACCAAATTTGGGGGAAAAAGTGCATCTTATAGTCCGAAAAATATGGTAACTTGTTTTTGTCCACTTGTGGTGTAGTTACATTGTTTACTTGAGGCTTTTAAAATTTTTTTCATATGTGCATTTTTCACCATAAATTTTTCTCTCAGAGTTGTTCCCACAAGTTTTTAAAATATATTTTATTGGTTATGCTATTCCAGTTGTCCCATTTTTCTCTCTTTGTCCCCCTTCTGCCCCCCAGCATTCCCCCTGCCTTAGTTCATGTCCATGGGTTGTACATATAAGTTCTTTGAATTCTCTGTTTCTGATACCATTCTTAACCTCTCCCTGTCTATTTTATGCCTATCAATTATGCTTCTTATTCTTTGTACCTTTCCCCCCATTCTTCCCCTCCCCTTCCCCACTGAAAACCCTCCATGTGATATTCATTTTTCTGATTCTGTTCCTGTTCTAGTTGTTTGCTTAGTTTGTGTTTTCATTTTTGTAAGATTCAGTTGTTGATAGTTATGAGTTTGTTGTCATTTTACTGTTCATAGTTTTTTTTGTATAAATAAGCCTTTATTCTTTTATTTCATTTTCCCAGGGAAATAAGGAAAAGGAAAAAGTCAGCATGTGTTTTACAAAATGATAGATAGCAAGTGGAAGTGCCCAGCATAGCAAAACCAACCATCAAATAAACAGTCCCCAGTAATGGAGGTCACCAAAGCTGAAGGGGGCTCAGTCTCCTGTAGTTCAGAAATGAGAAGGAATCGAGGAAAGAACAGACAGGTACATGCTTTCCTACCCTCCCTCCCTCCATCCCAATCAATTCAAAATTTCATAAAAAATGCTTTGGTTTCTAGCAGTAAACATGAGTTATAGTTGTCTGTCTCCTATTAAACAATCTTGTGGCTACTTTGACATAAGTTTTTTGCACCTGCATAAAAGTTCCTGAGTGACTTGGATATACATTCATCTTCTCTTTCTTGGTCTCCCAATACCACATTCAAAATGAAAGGCCTCCTCATTGCTTCTCTACCCTAGGATTAGAGATTAAAGTACAGCAATCTAAGGGTTTGACATGAATCAGATATCAAAGAATGATCTGGACTCAGGGTATTGGGAAAAAGGGATGGGATATTTTTAGCTTCAGAATTTTTTCAGAAATCATATAAGAGATGGGATGACACACTACACACTGAATGTGTATGTGTGGGTATATGAGCTTTTGTGGTGGGGTACAGATAAAAAAGAAGACAGGGTAGAAGTCATTTTTAGGACAGAAGATTTGGTCCAAATTGGAAAAGAGGGGAAGAGGAAACAAAAGAAAGGATGATTCAAGACCCCCACTTTAAGAGGGGTCCCCAAGCTTATGTTTCAGATCCTTGTTCCCTGGTGCAGAACCTTTCATTAAAGACACTTTAGCTATTTTTCTCAATACAAAAAGAAGTTTGTAAACAATAAACCCCCCCAAAACATGGAGAAAGACCAACACGTTATGCAAACTAGGCCACCTAGCAATCACCAAATCAGCTATTGTGAAGTCTTACAAAGCCTGGACAAATACAATAACTAGAGGAGGCAGCAACTGGGGGAGACAAGAACCCAGGATCAGACACACATAACCCAATGCATCCTATTGCATTTGCCCCATTTCAACACAGTGAGGTAGGTTTTTGGTGATTTCACAGTACGTAAAGGAAACCTGCTTTTCTCCTTCAGCTACTATGACTCGTCACTGCTGCAGCAGGGCAGGACACTAGCTCTAGGTGCCACAAAGAAGTTATCACTTATGGTCTCTCTAGAGGCCAAATGGAAAAACAAAGAATTTTTAAAGGTTGAGGAATTTAGTCATTGCTTCATTTATCCATCCTAGGACAGCTCAAAATGGGTAGAGAGGTATTGTTTTTAAAACCTATCTTTATGAACTTGTTTTTTGTTTTTAACACACACACACACACACACACACACACACACACACACACACACACACACACACCCCTTCCTGTGCATGATACGCCTAGCCCAGTCTAGTGAGGGATGGATCTGGTGTCTAATGAGAGTTCCGAACCTGGGAGTTAGAGGTTTGGAACAGGAATCCTTGGTCACACATATATAGACAGCCCTCACCTAATCTTGGCTTCCCCTCTGTGCCCTTCATCTAGCCCCACCTCTCCTAACCTCTGCCTCAATCACTTATTCCTGTTCAGACCACTTTGCAATCTTCCAGTAGGAGATCAACTAATGGGGCCACTCAGTTAAAATCTAGTCTTCCACAAAACATTAAAAATGGAAGGGTTTCAAAAGGACACTATGGCAGAAAAACCCAGCTCTAACTGGCAAAAATGAGGTAGTTCAATAGGCTATACACTCCAAATAGTTGTTCTCCCCGATGATAAAAACAAAAAGTATTCCTGCCGTACAGACTGAGCTGCTGCCCACTTATCCCTGAGACTGCTCATGTACCTGAGAACAGAGTGTAGGAATGAAGGTCTTAGATTGAAATACACAAAAATACAAAACCAGCATATTTATATTATGAAAAAAAAGTTAAAATGCACAAGATACATCATTTGCACATAGCTAATGCAGTTGTCATCCTGAAGAAAGTGGGACCCAAAGTGCAGCTGTCCAAGGGACCAAATAAAATTGCATTGGCCCAGAAATGGAGTGGGAAGGAGCTTAGGAGCAGCAGGTCTGCAGCTGTTCCCCAACCATTCTTTTTGCCTATAGTCACAGCCCATTGCTTGGGGCAATTCTCAGCACCCTATCCCAAAGTTGGGGGATAAGGAAAAGCCCTGCTGTACCCTTGAGAGATTCCCTCTCACAGAATGTAGTCGTTTGTGGTCTGGGTTCATTAATCTGGTCTCATGGTAATCTTTTCACTTTAGCAAGGGAAATATTATCATTACATATCCTTCTTTAAAATGAAAACAACTTCCCTATCTAGGTCACTTTCAGAAGCTGGAGACTCAGATAAAGCATGCATGGGGGATTTCCCCCAAAGCCCTCACATGCATTTGGATAGAGTGTGGTTGGAGTTCCTTTGCCTCCCCCAACCAAGAAAGAAGAGGGGTTGAACCTATGGAACTCGGCCTGAGATACATGGCAGTGCCAGCTGCCCCTTACCCAACCTGTCCCCACTTTCTCCATTTTGCAGATTGATGCCTGCTCCTTGAAACTTCCTGATCACAAAAGGATGACCTCTGACCCACTGTAGCTCAGTTCTGGGCATCAGGATGCAGGGCAGGGCCATGGATTTCTTCTTCATCCAGAAAGTAGGCTGGCTTTCCCTGTGAGCTGGGGGCCTGCTGGGCCTTCAATGGACATGAGGCCACCATATGGCTGATGTTCTGGCAGAGTTGGCACTTCTTGGGCTGGGGTGGCAGCTTGCATTCCTTGGCATGATGGTACAGATCCCCACAGTCATAGCACCTGTTTCCTTTTGATCTGCACTTCTGCATGTTCTTCCCTTTTGGCTGCCTCTCACTTCCGATACAGAACACGCCACCAGGACTGGTAACTCAAATAGATTACAGGCCCTTGGTGGAATTCTTAAAGGTGAACTCTACTGCTTCATACTCCTTCAGGCTCCAGAAGTCCTCCATGTGCATCTTACTCTGGTACTCAAAGACATCCACTGGTGGGTCAAGCGTGAACCCAGTGCAGGCAGTCATGGACAGGAAGCTGAACCCCATATGCACGTTGAACCACTTACATATGCTGGCACTGTGCAACAGCTACTGCTCCTCTGATACTGGGGCAGCATCTGCTGGCACCTCCTCTGATGCCTTGGAACAGCTGCCTGAAAAGTGCTGGTTTGACACAGAGCCCACGGTAGTCAGCTAAGCCAGTTGCCCCAGGTCCCAGGTTGGGCGGCTGTTGGCCTCAAAGAAGTCTGGAGGTCTGATCCTCTTCTATTTCATAGATAAGTCCCTTTAACATTTCATAAAATAAGGACTTGATGATGATGAACTCCTTTAGCTCTCCTTACTTGCCCATCCATTTTAAATGAAAGCTTTGCTGGATAGAGTAATCTTGGATGTAGGTCCTTGCCTTTCATGACTTCAAATACTTCTTTCCAGCCCCTTCTTACCTGCAATGTTTCTTTTGAGAAATGAGCCCATAGTCTTATGGGAACTCCTTTGTAGGTAACTCTCTCCTTTTCTCTTGCTGCTTTTAAGATTCTCTCTTTATCTTTAATCTTGGGTAACTTAATGATGATATGTCTTGGTGTCCTCTTTGGGTCCAATTTCTTTGGGACTCTCTGGGTCCTGGAATTCCTGGAATTCCTGGAAGTCTATTTCCTTAATCTGATTGGGGAAATTTTCCTTCATTATTTGTTCAAGTAAGTTTTCAACTTCTTGCTCTTGTTCTTCTTCTGGTTCCCCTACGATTCAGATATTGGAATGTTTAAAATTTTCCCAGAGGTTCCTCATTTTTTGAATTCTTGTTTCTTCATTCTGTTTCAGTTGGATGTGTATTTCTTACTTTTGTTCCAAATCATTGATGTGAGTCCCTGTTGCCTTCCCATCACTGTTGGTTCCCTAAATATTTTGGTTTATTTCACTTTGGGTAGCCTTCATTTGTTCCTTCATTTTGCAACCAAGCTCAATCAGTTCTGTAGGCATCCTGATTACCAGTCTTTAGAACTCTGCATCTGAGAGGTTGCCTATCTCCTTGTTCCTCAGTTCTTTTTCCAGAGCTTTGATCTGTTCTTTCATTTGGGCCATATTTTTGTCGCTTACAACTTATGTTGTAAAGGGGTGGGGCCTTAGGTGTTCACCAGGGCAGGGCAACCCTCTTTGCTGTGTTGTGGCACTATCTGTCGGGGAGGGGTCAGGGAGAGAAGAATGCTGCTCATTTACTCTGCTCTATTTCCACTTTCCAACAAACTCTTGTGAGACTGGGAGTTTCTCCCATGGTGCCAACCCCTGATGTAGTTTATGGCTATATTTGAGTCTTACTCAGCCAGTCCTGCTAGATTTGAGTCCTGTTTAGCCAGTCCTGCTTGACTCATGCAGTCTGCCACCTTGCTGTGGGACCTCTCAGCCAGCCCACCTGCATGGTCTGCTTCCTTGCTGTGGTTCTCCTTCCTACAGTTCTGGTTGAATATTTATTTAATTTCTTCCTTGTTGGAGTTCCATGCAGTTTGATTTTTCTGGCACTTTTGGTTTATCATTTTTAGATTGGTTGTTATCCTCCTTTTGGTTGTACCAGGAAGCAAAGGGTTTCTACCTATGCCTCCATCTTGGCCGGAACCCACAGGAGAGAATCTTAAAAGCAGCAAGAGCAAAGGAAAGAGTCATCTACAAAGGAGTTCCCATAGGACTATCAGCTGATTTCTCAAAAGAAAACTTATAGGCAAGAAGGGGCTGGAAAGAAGTATTCAAAGTCATGAAAGGCAAGGACCTACATCCAAGATTACTCTATCCAGCAAAGCTATCATTTAGAATGGAAGGGCAGATAAAGTGCTTCTGAGATAGTATCAAGTTAAAGGAGTTCATCATCACCAAGCCCTTATTATATGCTTATTTAAGAAAAATAGGATCAAAAATATGCACAGTAAAATGACAGCAAACTCACAACTATCAACAACAGTACCTAAAAAACAAAAACAAAAAGTAAGCAAACAGAACAGGAACGGAATCATAGAAATGGAGATCATGTGGAGGGTTATTAGTGGGGAGGGGGAAGGGAAAGAATGGGGGAAAAGGTACAAGGAATAAGAAGCATAAATGGTAGGCACAAAATAGACAGGGGGAGGTTAAGAATAGTATAGGAAAAATGGAGATGCCAAAGAACTTATATGTATGACCCAAGGATATGAACTAAGGGCAGGGGGTAATGCAGGAATGAGTGTGCAGGGTGCGGAGGGGAGGGGTATGGAGAAAATATATTGGGACAATTGTAATAGCATAATCAGTTTTATTTGGGTAAAGTAATCTTGGTTTTAGGTCCTTGCTTTTCATCACTTAGACTACTTCTTGCCAGCCCTTTCTTGCCTGCAAAGGTTTCTTTTGCTAAATCAGCTGACAATCTTACAGGAACTCCTTTGTAGGTAACTCTCTGCTTTTCTCATGCTGCTTTTAGGATTCTCTTCTTATTTTTAACCTTTGGCATTTTAGTTATGATGTGTCTTGGAGTGGGCCTCTTTGCATCCATCTTGTTTGGGACTCTCTGTGCTTACTGGACTTGCACATCTATTTGCTTCACTAAATTAGGAAAGTTTTCTTTCATTGTTTTTTCAAATTGATTTCCAATTTCTTGCTCTTTCTCTTCTATTTCTGGCACCCCTATGATGTGAATATTGGATGCTTGAAGTTGTCCTAGAGGCTTCTTACACTATATTCATTTTTTGGATTCTTTTTTCTTCTTGTTCTGATTGGTTATTATTTGTTTTTTTATGTTCCAAATCATTGATCTGATTCTTGGCTTTCATCCACTCTACTGTTGTTTCCCTGTGAATTGTTCTTTATTTCAATTAGTATATCCTTCGTTTCTGACTGGATCTTTTTTATGCTGTTTATGTCCTCACTAATTTCCTTGAGCATCCTTATATACAGTGTTTTGAACTTTGCATCTAGTAGATTGCTTATTTAGAGCTATATCAAATATCTCCATTTGATATAGCTCTTTTTCTGGAGTTTTGATCTGTTCTTTCATTTAGGCCATGATTCTTTGTCTCCTCATTTTGGCAGTATCCCTGTGTTTGTTTCTAAGTATTGGGTAGAGTTGTTTTGACTCCTTGTCTTGGTAGTATAGCTTAATGTAGTAGGTGTCCTGTAAGGTCCAGTGGCACAACCTCCCCTGTCACCCAAGCTGGGTACTCGAGGTTTGCCTTTTGTGTGGGCTGAGTACACCCTCCTTTTGTAGTTGAGTCTTGGTTTCTTTTGGAAGATTTATGAGAGGGATTTACCTAGACCAGTCATCTGTGAGGATTGGCTATGACCACTTACCACCAACGTCTGCCCTCTGTGGAGGAGCAGTTGTGCAGAGGCAGGGTGGTGATTCTCCAACATGGTCTGTAGTTGTCCTCTGAGTGCACTGGCCCTGAGGTTTCCTCCCACAGTGCAGGCCAAGGTCAGCCCCCACTTGTGTTTTTCCTGGGGCTGCCCTCCCTGAGCTATAAAGCAATCTGAGAAGGCTGCTACTTGTGCTGAGCTTGGAGATACCCAGGCAAGCACACACTATGAAACTAGACTAGCAGCTGCTAGTGCCTGGCTGGAGCTCACTGAGGCCAGCTGTTGCTTGTTTGATGGGATTTAGAAAGTTGTGATACATGAGCCAAGACCAGGCATTCATATGAAAAAGCAGCTTGGGTGGGCCTGTAAGTTGGGTGGGGTAGAGTTTCTAGGAAATCGCCAAGGTGGCTCAAACAATATTAGCCAGGTTGATAAAGTCTCAAATATGGCACCAGCCTGCTGGCTCTGTGGCTCTGAAGGGGTTTGGCTTAGAAGAGGGGCAATGGCCTCTTCTTGCTATGATGCCAGATACTTCAGCCTCTCCTAGTATGCCACTGGTGCTCTTTAAGCTGCCACCCCAGTGCTAGAGCTCAGAAGGAGTGAGTCTAAGTAGGTGAGTCCATATGTGGGTTTTTAAAGAAGATATTCTTGGGGCTCCAGAAGTTTCTTCCACCAACTGAATATCTACTAGTTTTTGCCACCAGAAGTTGTGGGGACTTATTTTCCTGGCACTGGAAACCTGGGCTGAGGGGCTTGGTATGGGGCTGGGACTCCTTGCTCCTGAAATATCCCTCCTGAATTTTTATCCACCACATGTGGGTGAGAGAACAGCCTGGTGCCCCTGCTACCAGTCTGGATGGATGTGGTTTCTTTAACTCTGTAGTTGTCAGACTTACATTCAACTCAATTTCTGATGGTTCTGAGTGATGGTTGTTTTATATTTTAGTTGTAATTTTGATGTGGTTGTGTGAAGAGGCAAGCCATGTGTCCCTATGCCATCATCTTGGCTGGCCACAGTTTTTAATTTTAATGAAGACCAGTTTTTCAATGATTATTTGATGAATTATGTCCTTGGTATTGTATCTAAAAAGTTATTGTTATACTCAAGTTCTTCAGATTTTCTCTCATGTTATCTTTTAGGGGTGTTATAATCATGGGTGTCATATTTAGGTCTGTGACCTATTTTGAGTTATTTTTGTGAAGGCTATAAGGTTTGTGTCTAGATCCATTTTTTTGCAAGTGGATGTTCAGTTGTTTCAACACCATTTGTTGAAAATATTATCTTTGCTCTATTGTATTGTGTTTGTTCTTTTGTCAAAGAACAGTTGACTGTATTTATGTGGGACTATTTCTGGGCTATCTATTCAGTTCCAGTGATCTACTTGTCTATTCTTTCACCAATACTACACTGTCAAGATTACTGGAGTTTTATAGGTATGTTTTGAAGTTGGGTCATATCAGTCCTCCAACTTTGTTCTTCTTCTTCAATATGTATTGGCTAGTCTGGTTCTTGTGCCATTTCATATACACTTCAGAATCAGTATCGATATCCTTAAGGTACTTTGTTGTAGTTTTGTTGAGAGTACATTGACTCTCTATATTATATTGGGAAGAAATGATATCATGACAGTGTTGAGTCTTCCTATCCATGAACATGGAATATCTTCATTTATTTAGTTCTTTGATTTTATTAATCAGAGTTTTGTTAATTATTGGTTTTTAATTAGTACATTTAGACCAATAGTTTTTTAAAAAGTGAAAACACAAATAAATTTTTGTTGTTTGCCTAAACATTATTAAAGGCAAGTCCTAGTTCAATTCATTCAGGAAGAAGGTGTCTGAAAAGTCTTCCAAAGTATTGCTATTAACCCTATTTGTCTGAGCAACAGTGGTGGTCCAGGTTTGAATATGATAAACTTTATCAAGGAGAGGACAAAATCAACTCTTTTATTTTCCACTCTATTTTAGTTAGTTTTTTCCTTGTTTACAGTGTGCAGTCTGTCCCTCCTTATACTCTTACTTATATCTTCTCATTTTATTTCCCCCTTTTATCTTTTGAAATCATATTTTGTGTCCCTATAACTTCAGATTGAAATATAAATGTCCTACTATGTTATTTCCATGGATTTTCCTGTGATCTGACCCCAACATATATTGCCATCATTGTTTCCCTTTGCCTTTCTTCCATAACCTAATTCTCTAAACAAATGAACAATATTTTTCCCTGTCCTTGCCATGTTGATTCCTCTTTCCGTGGTCCTTTGATTTAAACCCAAACCAAAAGTAACCCACCTCTTCCCCCACTCCCCCAAATTTCAAATTATTGAACTTAAAAAAATTCTGGAAAACATGAAGGAAAAGAGATGTAAAATAATCTAACTCTCCAGGTTTAGTGTTGTCAGATGTCAAAAGTGTCAGTGCCAACAAAGGAACCTAGGTGTAACAGAGGACTAGAGGACACAATAAATGACAATCGGAACTTACCAGTTGCTGCTGGACCTATTGCTAAATAAGAAAAGAAAACAAATTATTATTTTTCTGAATTATGTACTCAGTTCTCATTGCAAATCTACTTGAAACATCAGAAAAAGGACTTTTGGGAACCACTAAATTCTATACAAATATGCTATTGCTTATAAATTCAATATTAACTCTACCTTAATAACCTATATATCTAGGGCATTTTGGAAGGCCTGTGTGATTAGGTATATGAGTAAAACTCACTTTTTCTAATGAAATATTTTTTTCTAAACATTCTTAATTAGGGGAAGGGTTACAACCTTTCAGGAGACTGGTTACTGGTTAAAGGTTCATTCAGTTTCATCTCTCTCTTCTCTGTTTTCAATATGTGCTCTCCTTTCAAAACTCTAACACAGTGTCAGCTTTCTGTTTTCTTTTTTTAGTGCAGGAAGTTTACTTATAATAATTATTTGAAGATTTTGTCATAAATTTTCTACATTTTTCTTTTTGATAATCTCTGGGATTTAACCAGAAATCTAGATTTGGTTTAAAAAACATCAGGTATAAACATGTAACCTGTGTAAGACAAGGGTTCCTACTTGCACATCTTTCAGGAGTATAGAATAGGGAAGAGTGGGAATCAGTTATTGACAAATGAGAAATTCTAAGTTTTCAATTTTCTGACCCTCTTTTCTAGTCCTAAGTCTTTCATTGTAGATATTTTTAGAGTCAGCAAAATGGAGTTGCCTGTAGTCCCTCATCCTTTTCAACTTTTATGAGAATTAAAACTCTTCGAAGAGCCCTAATGTTTATTTAAAATTAGCTTTTATTTTTCTGCCTATTTCAATCTGTAATCTTATAATGTCTTTGTTTTATTTGTCATCTTCCACTACATCATTTTTCCAGGTCCATCACTTAGTTTACTTATTCCTGCCTTATTTCAAAAGCATCTGAGCTTAAGTCTTTGAAATTCATTCCATTTAATTTTTTAAAATTCAAGACGTATAGTTTATTTTTTTAAATTGTTGTTCAAGTACGGTTGTTTCCATTTTCCTGCAACCACTTACCCCCTGCCCCATTCACCCCCACCTCCTGCCCTCAATCCTACCCCTCTTTGGCTTTGTCTATAGGTCCTTGATGACCCTTCCCCTTCTTCCCCCTATTATCTCCTTCCCCCCTTCCCTCGAGTTACTATAAGTTTGTTCTTTATTTCAATGTATCTGGCTATATTTTGCTTGCTCATTTGTTTTGTTGATTAAGTTCTTTTTTAAAATTATATTTTACATTGAATATTATTTTGTATTAGTTCAGAGCTATGTTATTATTTTACAAAGTTTGTTTTTAATAACAAGTTCATATAATGTCTGTACTTTTAAGTCATTGCTTCAATAGAGTTTTTAACTTAAAATCAATCATTTTGGGAAATGCAGAAAAATATGAAAGCAAAATAAAGTTAGAAAATATTCTATTTAGGCTTTATATTAACATAAGTGATTATAGCCATTCAGAGAATGAGACCCAAACCCTGTGGTAGGCCAAAGGACACCAGAAATGCCAACCAAACAGCATGTTGGTGGGTTTGAAAAAGAACTTTAATTGACCTAACACAAAATTGAAGTTTCCAAAAATTCAGTTACTTTAAAATGGGAAAGAAAAAGAATTTCTGAGACCATTGTCCCTTTTAAGAAAAGAGTTACAATTAAATTGGATATATTAACTTCTGTTTGTTCTTGTCTGGTAATGTAAGCCTGAAGAGCAAAGCTGGAGACATCGATAATACCCACAAGTTCACATAAACTGAAGTTAACAGGAGTGGCGGGAATGGCATGTAGTAATTATGACTGTTTTAATATTAAGCATTGATATTTAAATATTAGTTTTCAGTTAGCTTCAAATATTAACTTCATACAATTATTATAGATAAGTATTATTTATGAATTATGAGCTAATATGACTATAAAGGTTGTTATTACATTATGTTGAAGATTTATTTTTGGAAGATCCAAGATGGCTACAGATTAGGTGGAAGCTACACTAATCTCCTCCCAGGGCCAAACTAAAATTACAGAATAATTATTGAAAAGACATCCTGAATAAACAACTGAAGACTAGCTAGAGAGAGGCCTTATAAACATGGACTTACAGAAAAAGCCACACTAAAACTGATAGGAAGTGTGGAGGCAGGAGAAAGCTGTCTGGGCCCGAAAAGATGGCAGATGAAGTTCCAGAGGAATATTTTAGCTGAAGATGGTGTTGCCCTTGAAAAATGTGGGGTTAAAACCCCAAACAAGGATCCCCAGCATACAGTACCAGAACCAGAAAAGGAAGCCATATAACATCCAGCTATAAAAAGCAATGGGGTTTCTGTTCATCAGGAGAGATGGCTAGAGATGCAGCCCACTGTCTTAAAGGGTCAATGCACAAACTTTTGTTTGTAGCCTCTTACCATGGGCTCCAGCAGAGGGAGGGCAGAGGGAACTAGAGCCTCGTGAGGGGAGAGTCTGGGCTCTGGGGAAAGAGCCAAAGGGTCAGCCACCAGGATATCTGTGCTCAGTCGTACCTCCATACTGCAGAAGCCATATTTCTTGGGAAAATCACTCCCCTTGATGTGGCATCTGTGGAGCTTAAACCCTGCCCCATCTGTGGAGCTTAAACCCTGCTGAAGGGTAGAACTGGTTCAGTGACTAAGCCTAACAGGGAGCCTGCAGAAAAGACAGATCTCTGGGTGCTTTGAGAATCTTGCCAATCTGCTGCTGGGCTTGGTACTGGTAAAAGCTGGCTTTGGTGCTTGGCTTGGTCCTTTTAACATGCACCCAGGACCAGCAGAGGAAACTACAACCTGTGGATTGCTGTTCACTTTAAACAGGTTGCCCAGGGCTGGTCACAGGTAGCCTCTGACAGAGGGCTGCAACAGAGTCTTTGGAGATCTCTCTAATACATAGAGACAAACACAAAGAGACAGCCAAAATAGGAAGACAAAGAAACAGGCTGCAAATGAACAAATAAGAGAATGCTCCAGAAGAAGAGCTAAATGAAATGGATTCAAGCAATTTATTAGATAAAGAGTCAAAGTAATGATTATAAGGGTCCTCAACAGCATGGAGATGGACATAGAAACCATAAAAAAAGACCACTTGTAAACAAAGACTGCAATATCTGAAATAAAGAACACATTAGAAGTAATAAATAGGCTGGATGGAGCAGAGGATTGAATAACGGATTTGGAAGACAAGGTAGGGGAAAAAAAACACTTGATCAGAGAAGAAAAAAGAATTAAAAAAAGAATAAAAATTAAGGAGGGTTAAAAGGACATTTGGGACAACATGAAGCATTATTGGGGCAACATGAAGCAATATCCTCATTATGGAGGTACCAGAAAGAGAAGATAGATATCAAAGGAATGAGAACCTTCCATTTGAAGAAATAATGAGTGAACATTTCCCTAACTGGTGATGGAAAAAAACACAGAAGTCCGGGAAGCCCAGAGACTCCCAAACAAGATGGACCCAAAGAGGCCCACACCAAGACAATCATAATTAAAATGGCAAAACTTAAAGATAAGGAGAGAATCTTAAAAGTCCCAAGAGAAAAGCAGTTAGTTACCCACGAGGAATCTCCTATAAGACTGTTATCTGATATCTCAACAGAAACATTTCTGGACAGAAGAAATTGGCATAAAATATTCAAAGTGATGAAAAGCAAAACCTACAACCAAGGCTACTTTACCTGGCAAGGTTATCATTTAAAATTAAAGGAGAAATAAAAAGCTTCCCAGTTGAGAAGAATTTATAGAGGTTTCTTTTTTTTTTTAACCATCAAAAAACAGTACTATTACAAACATTTCTTTGTAAATGAGGGCTGCCTTTAAGAAGATGAAAAAGAAAAAAACTAGAGGAATATGGTTAAAGGAAAAATGGCAATAAATGTGTATCTGTTAGTAATTACTTTAAATGTAAATGGCTTAAATGCTCTAATCAAAAGACACAATATAGCTGAAAGGATAAGAAAACAAGACCCATATATAATTGTATGATGTCTCCAAGAGACCCATCTCAGAATGAAAGAAACACACAGACTAAAAGTAAAGGGATGGAAAAAGATATTTCATGCACATGGAAAGGAAAAAAGCTGAGGAAGCAATCCTTATATCTGAGGAAATAGACTTTAAAACCAAGACTATAGTAAGAGACAAAGAAGGACACTACATAATGATAAAGAAAATAAGTCAACAAGAGGATATAATCTTAGTAAACATTTACATACCCAACATAGGAGCACCAAAATATGGAAATTAAACCTCAATGGAGAGAAAGGGAGACATTAACAATAATACAGTCATAAAAGAGGATTTTAGCACCCCATTGATATCAGTGCATAGAGCTTTCAGATAGAAAATCATAAGGGGACTACAGTCTTAAATGACACACTAGATTAAGTGGATTTAATTGATATCTACAGAGTATTTCACTCCAAAGCAGCAGAATATATCCTTTTCAAGTGCAGGTGAACATTTTTTAGTGTAGATCATGTGTTAGGACACAAAACAAGTCTCAATATGTTAAAGAGATTGTAGTCATATCAAGCATCTTCATACCATAATGGTATGAAACTAGAAATCAATCACAAGATGAAAACTAAGAAATACACAAAGATATAAAGTTAAATAATATGTTACTAAACAATAGGGTAACAATGAGACCAAGAAAGAAATCAAAATATACCTTGAAACAAATAATGTCGAAAACACAACAACCCAAATCTGTGGACATAGCTAATGCAGTAATAACAGGGAAATTCATAGCATTACAGGCGTATCTGAAGAAACAGGAAAACATTCAAGTAAATAATCTAACTTTATGCTTAAAGGAACTTGAAAAGGAACTTGAAAAGGAACAACAAACAAAGCCTGAAGTGAGTAAAAGGAAGAAAAGAATAATAATAGAGTGTGAAAAGAAAAACCCCACAAAAGGTTAATGAATCCAAGAGGCAGTTCTCTGAAGGAAAAAAAAAAAAAAGCAAACAAGATTGATGAAACTTTAACCAGCCTTATGAAGAAAAAAAAAGAAGACCCAAGTAAATAAAAATGGAAATGAAAGAGAAGTAACAAATGACACCACAGAAACATAAAATATTGTAAAAGTATTACAAACAAGTGTATGTCAACCAATTGGGCAATCTGAGTGAAATGGATAAATTCTTAGAAACATACAATCTTCCAAAGCTAAATCAGGAAAAATAATTAAATCTGAATAGACAGATTACACTTAGTGAAATTGAAACAAAAGACTCCTGGCACATAAAAGCCCTGGACTGGATGACTTTCCAGGTAAATTTTACCAAATATTCAGAGAAGATCTAATTTTTCTTTTTCTCAAACATTTCCAAAAAATCAAGGTGAGGGAAGACTCCAAAGCTCATTGAATGAGATCAGTATTATCCTAATTAAAATCAGTATTATCCTTTATCAAAACCAGATAAAGACACTATAAGAAAATAAAATTATAGGCCAATATCCTTGATGAAAACTGATGCTAAAATCCTCAACAAAATGTTAGCAAACTGAATACAGCAACACATCAAAAAGATTATACACCATGATCAAGTGGGATTGATTTGTGGGATGCTAGCTTGGTACAACAATCATAACTCAATAACTGTGATACACTACATAAACAAAATAAAGGATAAATCCCACATGATCTGTCAATAAATGCAGAGAAAGCATTTGATAAAATCCAGCACCCATTTATGATAAAAATTCTCAGCAAAGTGGGAACAAAAGGAACATCCCTTAATGTAGTAAAGACCTTAAATGAAACCCTCAGGGAACATCATACTCAATGGGCCAAAACTACAATATTCCCCTTAAGATTGGAAAGAAGACTGGACTGTCTGTTTTTGCCACTCTTATTCAACATAGTACTAAAAGTCCTAGCGATTGCAATCAGACAAGAAGAAATAAAAGACATCCAGATTGGAAAGGAAGATGTAAAACTGTCATTGTTTGCAGATGACATGATATGGTATATAGAGAACCATAAAGATTCCACCAAAAACTACTGAAAGTGATAAATGTATTCAGTAAAGTACAGGATACAAGATTAATATCTAGAAATCAGTTGCATTTATATATACAATTAATGAACTATAAAAAGAGAAATAAACAATCCCATTAACAATAGCTTCAAGGAGAATAAAATACCTAGGAATAAATCTAATCAGATTGTAAAAGACAAGACTTGTGGCCAAGATGGAAGTGTAGGTAGACACACTGTGCCTCCTTGCACGACCCAAATAAGGACAACAAAAATTTAAAAACAACAAACAATCAGAACCAACAGAATGAGACAGACTGTGCAACACAGGGTCTGAGAGTGGGGAAATAAATCCTCAAAACACCAATTGAAAACACCTGTGAAGACTTCCAGCCAAGATGGGTGTAGGTGGAAACACTGTCCCTGCTCACACAACCAAATTTAAGGACAACAAAGATCTAGAAACAAAAACACAACCAGAACAGAAAGACAATTGGACTGTATGAAAGTCTGACAATAAACCACTCATCCAGACTGATAAGAGGGGCTGAAACCAAGACCAGCGGAGAGGGGTCACAGCAGGAAAAAGCAGTGGTTGGCAGACCCAGGCGGGCAGGTGGCACGGGGCTAGCAGACCCCAGGTGCGGGGAGGAAATGAGCAGACCCAGTGAGGTGTGCAAGGCGGTTGGCTGACCGTGGACACACATTCATGAGCAGATAAATCTGGCAAAAAAGGGCAGTGAGACAGACCATGCAACCCACTGCCCCAGCAGTGGGAAAATAAAGCCTAAAAGCAACGATTGAAAAAACTTGTGGGTGTTGAGGTGCCAGAATAAACTCCCAGCCTCACAGGAGAGTTTGTTGGAGAGACCCACAGAGTCCTAGAATGTACACAAGCCCACACACCTAGGAACCAGCACCAAGAGGGCCCAATTTGCTTGTGTGAAGCAGCAGAGGAAACAGAAATCCAAGAGAGCTCTGAACAAATGCCATTGCTCCCTCTGACCCCACCCCCATATACAGCGTCACAACCCAGGGATTGGGTTGCCCTGCCCTGGTTAACACCTAAGGCTTCACACCTAAGGCACGACCAGACAAAAAATTATGGCTCAAATGAAAAAACAAATCAAAGTCCCAGAGCCAATAATTTTAAGTGACCAAGAGATAGCCAACCTATCAGATACACAGTTCAAAGCACTGGTGATCATGACGCTCACAGAATTAGTTGAATTTGGTCACAAAATAGATGAAAAAATGAAGGCTACACTAAGTGAAATAAAAGAAATGGTACAGGGAACCACTAGTGATAAGAAGGAAAATGGGACTCAAATCAATGGCATAGAGCAGAAGGAAGAAAGAAACAACCAAACAGAAAAGAATGAAGAAACAAGAATTCAAAAAAGTGAGGAGAGGCTTAGGAACCTCAAAGACATCTTTAAATGTTCCAACATCTGAATTATAGAGGTACCAGAAGAAGAAGAAGAGGAAGAGCAACAAGTGGAAAACTTATTTGAACAAATAGTAAAAGAGAACTTCCCCAATATGGCAAAGGAAATAGACTTCCAGGAAGTCCAGGAAGCTCAGAGAGTACCAAAGAAGTTGGACCCAAGGGACACACCAAGGCACATCATAATTACATTAGCCAAAATTAAAATGAAGGAGAGAATTCTAGAAGCAGCAAGAGATAGGAGGCAGTTACCTACAAAGGAGTTCTCATCAGACTCTCAGCTGATTTCTCAAAAGAGACTTTGCAGGCAAGAAGGGTCTGGAAAGAAGTATTTAAAGTCATGAAAAGCAAGGTCCTCCATCCAAGATTGCTCTATCCAGCAAAGCTTTCATTTAGAATGGAAGGGCAGATAAAGCGCTTCTAAGATAAGGTCACGTTAAAGGAGTTGATCATCACCAAGCCCTTATTATATGAAATGTTAAAGGGACTTATCTAAGAAAAAAAGAGAAAAAAACATGTACAGTAAAATGACAGCAAACTCACAATTATTAACAACCATATCTAAAACAAACTAAGCAAACAACTAGAGCAGGAAGAGAATCACAGAAATGGAGATCACATGGAGGGTTAGCAACAGGGGAGTGGGAGGGTGTGGGAGAGGGAGAAGGTACAGAGAATAAGTAGCATAGATGGTAGGTAGAAAATAGACAGGGGGAGGGTAAGAATACTATGGGAAATGTAGAAGCTAAAGAACTTATAAGTATGACACATGGACATGAACTAAAGGGGGAGAATGTGGGTGGGAAGGGGTGTGCAGGGTGGAGGGGAGTGAAGGGGGAAAATGGGACAACTGTAATAACATAATAAATTATATTTTAAAAAAATTACAAAAAAGAAAAAATGTAAAAGACATACTCTCAAAATTATAATACACTAAAGAAAGTTATTGAAGAAGATACAAATCAATTGAAGCACATATCATGTTCTTGGATAGGAAGAATTAACGTTATTAAAATGTCCATACTACCTAAAGCAATGGGCCTACAGACTCAACATAATTCTTATCAAAAGGCCAATGTCTTATTTCATAGAACTAGAACAAATATTAAAAAAATTTACATGGGAGCACAAAAGACTCTAAATAGCAACAGCAATCCTGAGAAAGAAGAAAAAAGTTGGAGGAATCATGCTTCCTGATATCAAACTATAGTATAAGGCCATAGTAATCAAAATAGCATAGTAATAAACCCGTGCCTTTATAGTCAATTAATATTTTACAAAAGGGACAAAAGCATACATTGGGGTAAAGGTAGTTTACTCAATAAATGCTTTTGGGAAAATTGGACAGATATGTACAAAAAAAAAAAAAGAAACGAAACCACCTAGTACACCACACACAAGAATAAACTCAAAATGGATTAAAGACTTAAATGTGTGATTTGAACTATAAAAATCGTACAAGAAAACTTAGGCAGTAACATATCAGATATTTTTCATAGCCACATTTTTTTTCAGATATATCTTCTTTGGCAAGGGAAACAAAACAAAAAGTAAAGAAATAGGACTATATTAAAATAAAAAGGTTTTGCACAGCAAAGAAAATCATCAGCAAATTGAAAAGACAACCCACTGAATGAGAGAACATATGTCAGTGATGCAACTGATAAGGAGTTAATCTCCAAAATTTGTAAAGAACTTAAAGAATCCCCAAAATAAACAATCCAATTTAAAAACGGACAAAGGACCTGCATAGATACTTCTCCAAAGAGGATATACAGATGGCCAACTGACATATGAAAACATGTTCAACATCACTAATCACCAGAAAAATGCAAATCAAGTCAACAATGAGATTTTTGCCTCATACTTGTCAGCATGGCTATCATCAATAAATGAACAAAGAAGTGTTGATGAGGAAGTGGAGAAAGAGAAACCCTCATTCACTATTGGTGAAAATGCAGATTGGTGCAGCCACTGTGGGAAGCAGTATGGAATTACCCTAGAAGATTAGAAATGGAATTACCTTATGACCCAGTGATTTTACTTCTGGCAACATATTCTGTGAAACCCAAAACACTAATTTGAAAGAATACATGTGCCCCTATATTTATTACAGTGTTATGTACAATAGCCATTTGGAGGCAGCCCAATTGTCCATCAGTAGATGAGTGGATGAAATAGCTGTGGTACATTTACAACATGGAATACTACTTGGCCCTAAAAAAGAAAATTTTACCCTCATGAAATCATAGATGGACCTGGAGAACATGATGCTAATTGAAACAAGCCAATCAGAGAAAGACACTGTATGATTTCACTCATATGTGGAATCTAATGAACAAACTGAACTATCAAGAAAAATAGAGATAGACTTATATGACAGAGAGTAGACTGACAGCTCTGGGGTTGGGGACTGGGGAAGTGGATGGGGTTGAGCAGAAAAGAAAAAGAGAAAACTTTTGGACAAGGACAACAGTGTGGCGATTGTGGGATTAGGGGAGTGGGTGGAGGTAGAAGCAGGTATAGGGAGAGTGGGATAAAGGGTAATGGATAAAATAAAATAAAATGCTATCAGCTAAGAGTTGAGAGATAAATTGGTTGAATCAAATGAGTTGCCTCTCAAATAAATGATCCAGTATATGTTTGAAGAATATATGACATAAACATGACATAAGAAAATGTTTAAAAAAATTTTGCAACCTTTGAAAGCACGAACTATATAAAACTTAGTCCCACTGAATAAATCAGGACCACTAGTAAATAAAAATGTTATTCTTTGTTCACAGGTCATGTAGGTTCAGTAATATGCAATAAAGAGAATGAGAATATGAGATTTGCAGGGAAATGATTAGAGATATTACCAAATGGAGATTAATCCAAATAAAATTTTTACAGAGATTAAATAATTTACAAAGCCACATATCTGGTAAGTATTTGAGCTGGGATTTGAACCTATACTATTTGATTCCTTTTTTAACCACTGCAATATATTACTATTCATTCCATCTTTTTTTAACCAATTAACATCTTGCAAATGATTTAATTCCATATTTAAATTATTCTTTAGGGCATACCTCTGGAAATGAAATGATAAATTTAAAGAATATTATATTTTATGTATCTTGCAACACACTGCAAATTGCTCTCTAAAAGGATTAGATTAATTTAAGCAGGACTAGTGATGAATGAATGTACAATTTATTTATTTATTTATTTATTTTTTAATATTATTTTATTTAGTTACTTTTCAAGTACATTTTTTTAAAATCTATTTCTCCCATCCCACCGTACCCCCCCGCCCGGTCTCCCCCCTCCCTCCCATTCCCCCCGCCAGTCCTCATCTCTGTGTCTTTCATACTTGTTCCTCAAAATCCCTCCCCCTTTTTCCCCTTAAGTTCCCTTCCCTCTCCCCTCTGGTCGCTGCCCACTTGTTCTCTATTTCAGCGTCTTTGTTTTTATTCTGTTTGCTTGTTTGTTTTATTCTTTAGCTTCCTGTCAAAGGTGAGATCATATGGTATTTGTCCTTCAATGCCTGGCCTATTTCACTCAGCATAATGCTTTCCAGTTCCATCCATGTTGTTGCAGAAGGTAGTAGCTCCTTCTTTCTCTCTGCTGCATAGAATTCCATTGTGTATATGTATTACAAAGCCACTGTAATCAAAGCAGCCTGGTACTGGCATAAAAACAGGCACATAGACCAATGGAACAGAACAGAGAGCCCAGAAATCAACCCAACCCTCTACAGTCAATTAATATTTGACAAAGGGGGCAGTAACATAAAATGGAGTAAAGATAGCCTCTTCAGCAAATGGTGTTGGGAGAACTGGACAGCTACATGCAAAAAAATGAAACTTGAGCACAGACTTACACCATACACCAAAATAAATTCAAGGTGGATAAAAGACTTAAATGTAAGTCATAACACCATTAAAGTCCTAGAGGAGAACATTGGCCCCAGGGGAGAAGAAAATCTCAGATATTTCATGCAGCAACTTCTTTACTGATATGTCCCCTAGAGTAAGGAATGTAAAGGAAAGAATAAACAAATGGGATCTCATCAAAATAAAAAGCTTCTGCATGGCTAAAGAAAACAGTATTAAATTAGCAAGACAACCAACTGTATGGGAAAACATATTTGCCAATGATACCTCAGACAAAGGTTTAATCTCTAAAATATACAAAGAACTTACACGACTCCACTCTAAGAAGACACCCAACCCAATTAGAAAATGGGAAAAGGACTTGAGCAAACACTTCTCCAAGGAGGACATACAGAACATTCAGAGACACATGAAGAGATGCTCAATATCATTAGCTATCAGAGAGATGCAAATTAAAACCACAATGAGATACCACTTTACACCAGTCAGGATGGCTATCATAAACAAAGCAACAAACAACAAATGTTGGAGGGGTTGTGGGGAAAAGGGGTCCTTAGTTCACTGTTGGTGGGAGTGCCGACTGGTACAACCATTATGGAAAACAGTATGGAATTTTCTCAGAAAAATAAAAATGGACCTGCCTTTTGACCCAGCAATTCCACTGCTGGGATTATATCCTAAGAATCCTAAAACATCAATATCAAAGAACCTATGCACCACAATGTTCATAGCAGCACAATTTACAATAGCCAAGAGTTGGAAGCAACCTAGGTGCCCATCAGTAAATGAATGGATCCAAAAATTGTGGTACATATACACAATGGAATTCTATGCAGCAGAGAGAAAGAAGGAGCTACTACCCTTTGCAACAACATGGATGGAACTGGAAAGCATTATGCTGAGTGAAATAAGCCAGGGGTTGAAAGACAAATACCATATGATCTCACCTTTAACAGGAAGCTAAACAACAAAACAAACAAACAAGCAGAAAAAAAACAAACAAAAAACAAAG